>NC_046155.1:48666122-48858622 GCF_011064425.1 Rattus rattus
CTATTCTGGCCACCTACTCTCCTCTCTTCTCCACTTATTTGACTCTCCTCTCTGGAACAAGTTCTTCTATAAATTGATTCAGATTATGGGCTTTTAGCAGGGCAAGAAAAAATAACTAATTGTGGGGTCAGGGAACTGTGGGACCTCAAAAGCAGGCCTGGAGCAAGTGTGGGGTTGAGACTTGTCTAAACTCCAGAAATCCCATCCTGAGATCTGCAGGCGTAGGACAGCTCCCCATCTGTCCTGGGCTTACATGCCTTGGTGCGTGTAGCCCTGTGCCCCTACCTTTGTCAGGTTAAACTTTTTCCTCTTATGTGGTCATGTCCAACAGCACCTGGAATTCCTCCTTATGCTAACAGAACTATGCCTCACTAAGCTATAAGCTTCACCTTGGTTCAGCTATATAGACAATAGATGTTAGGAAGATAACTAACTATACAAATGATTTGGTTAGGTCCAAGGTAAATGCAAAGATCTTGTTCTAATCTAAGCACCCCAGTACGCTAGCCAATGATGTACAGTCTCCCCCTAAAAGTTTAATCCTATAATCCATTACAGTGAGCTATCTCACTGACTCCCTAGAGTCTGTTTACTGCACTCGCCATCCTGAGGTCACTTAGCTACCAACCGTTCTGCCTTGCCTGCCTTCCCAGGATCGACTAGTTGTGATTGAGTACAGGCAAAGACATGGAGCCTAAACAGCGGCTAACATAAAAGGCTATGGAAATGAGATAATGTGTGCATAACCCGAAGAGACAGAGAGAAATTTAGAAATACAATAGAAGCTGGAGTTCAAAACCTGCCTTTACAAATATTACATACTGTTGGGTCAAATAAGGAACACTGTTTATGACAAAGGGCAGTGGTTAAAGCCTGGAATCACTGTAATTATCTTAGAACAAGGTCTTTGCATTTACCTTGGACCTAACCAAATCATTTGTATAGTTAATTATCTTCCTAACATCTATTATCTATATAGCTGAACCAAGGTGAAGCTTAGAGCTTAGTGAGGCAAAGTTCTGTTTAGCGTACCAAAGAAAAATTCGTTTTACCCAACAGTAGATTTAGATGCCTTAAGAGGAAGCAAGATCTCTTACACTAGAAACACTAGCAGAGATCATGGCAGAAATGGGAAGTAGATGCATGAACGGTGTTGGTAGGTTGGCTAAATTATCAAGACAGTCTGTGTTCTTTCCATGTTCTCTTATAATACGCAAAGTCACAAAGATAGGCAGTGGGAAGAAATTTAAAAACAAACAAACAAACAAACAAAAAACAATGTTGATGGAAGAGTTTGGGGAGAGTGTTTATAAACCATCATGACATAGGGAGAAAATAAACACCATAATTAAGAAGTTCGTAGAAGACAAAGCAAAGAGAGACAGATCTAAAGGAGTGTTCTCCATTTTCAAGATAGTCATAAACTTATCCACAATGACTGCAATTAAATGAAGTGTAACCGAGGCATCTGTCTCAATGCCTGAGGTAGTCACCTGGAAAAATAAAAGTATATTTTCTTCCCAGGAAAACAACCAACTCCAGCTTCTGACAGTGCAACATCTCAAGGTTATCAAAACAATTTATAAAACATGACTGTCAAGTCATTTGTGGTCCAAAATAGATAAGTCTGATTTGGTTTTAATTATTTTAATTACCAAAAAATTGGTGTACTCTGTGTTCTCCATAATCATCGAAGCAACCAAACATGCAGGCAAATAGGTTTGATTTTACCGTGTTACCTTCTTAACTTCTTAGGTTTTGTCATTTGAGAACTCTTCTTTCCAGGACCTTACTTTCAACCCTCACCAAATACTGCTCACGCAGCATGCTTAGAAGAAGGGAAGAAAGCAACAGCCCAGCTTAGAGGCGGTGAGATTATGCAAATTCACAGATCCATGGGATGGAAAAGGAATGAAAACCAGTTCTCAAAGAGGACACTTCATTTTGCCGCTCCGTGTGGTATATGTTCTGTGAAAATGTTTTGGATTTCAAACCAATGGCTAGTGGGCTTGTTCCCTTCTCCTTTTACTTTCTTAAAATTAATATGCAACACCGAGAAAAAAATTTGTAATGTTCTCCTGACATGCCAAAATTATAATTATAATTAAGACTTTTACTTTACATTTCCATTACATTTTATAGAGAGCATTATTCGAAGAATGCATTTAAAATACATATTTGTGGTACCTCTTTAGACCGTAACAAAGATTTCTAGACAAATGTGCTCTGGAGATGCATATTGTAAGAAGAGTCTGACGTACATAGATACGGGACAGTTGCTAGTTGTATAACAGCCTTGTTCTGAAAATGCTTCACACTTCTGCTAATGGTCTTAGGGTCGTCAGAACAACAATATGGGTTGTGAATGAAATATTTCTGTGCTTTGCTATAGATGCTGGGAGTTTTCAAAGAAATTCACTGTTTAAAAATCTTGCAAATTGATTGATTGCAGTATATTGGCGAGTGAAGAAGTGACTCGAGAAGTTGTATTAACTTTGGTAGCCTATATTGATACCATGATGGTTTGCTAACTGCCCCTGTGGGGTGTGTGTGTGTGTGTGTGTGTGTGTGTGTGTGTGTGTGTGTGTTCCTATGAGCCTACCCAAAGGGTGATCTGGGGGAAGCTTATGGCATCTCTATTCACACTACTCAGGGAAGGAAAAAAACATGTACGTAGGCTGTTTCATTTCCTGGGCAGGGAATTGAGTACCATTCAGTGGTACTGAAAATAAGAAAGAATTATGATCCAGGTAGTAAAGCAGGATAGATGGCTCGGGGAAGGCCAGTTGGCATTTTTATTTACCCTTTCCCATAACAGAACAACAAGAGGGCACTCATTCAATTGGGGGAATCAAGCAGCAGCGCATTCAAAACAAATGATAGGAAACTTCTCAGTCTTTAATGAACTGAAGACATTGGCTACTGATTGTCAAGGGAGTTTACTGAAGCAATTAAACATTTGTGGGCATTTTATAACTCTAACAGGTAGAATAAACCTAGCAATTTTGGCTAAGGTTGACTTATTTCTCTTTAAGAAGGTTCTGTATTGCTACTTGAAAAAAAAATCTGATCTTTAAATACAAAAAGCATTGCTTACACTCAAAGAGATGATGAACACTCTTACCACGAATCAGGAAATCTATGAGGAGAATGAAGGGGTTTTCAAGACCAGGTCACCCTCCCATTTGAAGATTGGCTACAAACACTCTAGGGAACGTGCAGATTATTGTAGTTCCAGCTAAGAATTATCACCACAGCCGAACTCTAACGATACACTGCTGTATTGAAATGGGAAAGGAAAAAAGGCTGTGGACAAATCCCTGGGGCAAGATTCCTTCCGCTTTCTTCCTCCCAGGGAGGGTCTTATAGAAAATGCTTCTGTCCCTACAGTGAGAAAGAAGGAACACATGTAGTGCTTCTGTCCAGAAATGGCTCTTAATGGGAGGCTGACCTCAAAGGTGCTTTCCCAAGAGACCAATATTCTAGGTTCTAATAACTAAAGTTTGCATTGGACATAAACAATATTGTCTGCATAAACAGTCCAGCACTGTGATTTCCCATTCCCAGTAAGCTCAGCCTTGCAAGCCACTCTTTCTAGGGGTTGCAGTCTCAAAGCTTCTGTGTCAATTCTTTGTGTGTGTGTATGTTTGTGTGTGTGTGTGTGTGTGTGTGTGTGTGTGTGTGTGTGTTAGTGTGTAGGTAAAGAGGAAGCTGTTAGGATCCGGGATTAAAAGGACTTTTGATGTAGCAGAAACCAATATCCATCACTCTCTATATATCATATGATGGGGAAATAAGTTAATGAATAATTTCAGTCACCTTAAGGCAAAGGTAAACACGTGTCATCCATTCCTAGAAAACTTGGATTTCCTAAGTTTCTCTTTATCAGGCACCTTAGACTCTTCTACACCATGATGTATGTGAAGCCTAAATCTTGACATTAATTAAACCCCAAATGAGAACAATTCAGAACCTTCAGGGAGGCAAACTTAATATTTATTTTGTTGCTTCCTTGCATTAGGACAAATATGCTTTCTCTGAAAGATGACCTTTTAAAAAATATTTGATAAACTACTAGTATAAACACAGGCATAGAAGTGCTTCCTGAATTTTCAGCTTTAAAATGGATCGTGAGTCTCGAGACCCCAGTATTGAATTACAGCACTGACTCTATTTCAAGGCTAGAGAAGGAATCCAGGAGGGTGGAGGGTGGAAATGATAATGTATTTATCTAAAGTATGATCACAACAGAGGCTCGGCATTCTGACATAGTAAAGGCTAATAAATCTTGTTAAGACAATTGGCTCTCAATGCACTTAATCAATGAATTTTTCTGACTGAAAACAAGATCTTAACTAGTAGAGCATCAGTAGCTTGTACCATATTTTGTATGTGTTCTTCGGTGTCTGTATGTACATGCACACGTGTGAGTGAATATGAGTGTAGAGACTGGAGCAGAGCCTCAGCTGTCTTTGCTCAGATGTTAACACCTTTATTTGAGACAGTGTCACTTCCGGGTTTGGAATTCAACAAGTTAGGTTAAAGTTGTTAGCCTGCAAGCCCCAGAAATCCTGGCTCTGCCTCTAGCACTGTGATTACATGTGGGCACCACCACATCTGGCCTTTGTACATGAGTTTGGGGATTCAACTTAAGTTAGTGCTTGCCAGTCAGATGCTTTACCAACTACTCTATTTCCCAAAGCCCTGTATCACGTCTTACACCTAGTTATAATTATTTGTAAAGTGATTTATTTAAAAATGAATATATGAAGGTTTTAAAATAAAGACTACTCTTCCAAATCTGTTTTAGAATCTACATGTCATGAGCTGGGCCTAGTCAAAAATCAACATAATAGATTACTCCAGCCATTCTCACCAGCATAGAGGTTAGATTTCTATCTTGTACCCATCCCCCTGCCTACTAAGAAAGCCCGCTACGCTGCCCAGAGCACTGTCCCCTGGAGCTCAATTGTCCTTTTACCAGTCTGTCCTTCCCAGTCACCTAGGTGCTGGGTATCCAGGGGTCCAACTGCTTGGAGACTTGCATTGCCTCTTGAGTTTCATTGTTCAGCTCAAGGATACCCACCAGAGGCCTTCTGTACCAGAAATGTCGATGTTAGGTCCTCTTCCAATACCTGCTATATCACAAACATTAAGGGACAACCAGATGGCTAAAGGCCAGCATAAGAACACAATAAACACAAGGCAGGGCAAGATGATACCTTCAGGGTGCAACTCCCCTACTACAGCAAGCCTGAATATCCTAACACAAGCAAATCACAGGAAAATGATCTTAAATCCAATCTTAAAATTATAGAGGCCTTTAAGGAGCAAATACAAGAAACATAAGAAAATATAATTGAACAGGCAGAGGCCTTTAAAGAGGAAACAAAAGAAATCCCTTAAAGGAATACAGAAAAATACAATTAAAGGAGTGAAGGAAATAAAACTCTTCAAGACTTGAAATTGGAAAAAGAAGCAATAAAGAAAACACAAACTGAGGGAATCCTGGAGATGGAGAACAGAGGAAAGAGATCCAGAAGAACAGACACAACATCACCAACAGAATATAAGGGATGCAAGAGAGAATCTCAGGTTTAGAAGATACAATAGAAGAAATTGATACATCAGTGTTGGGGCAGGGGGGCTTTATCTGTAATAACCAGAAACTAGGGAAAAACTTAGATCACTCAACTGAACAATGTGGATAAAAAAGGGTGGTACATCTAACAATGGGATATTATTTAGCTATTAAAAACAAAGTCTGGGGTTGGGGATTTGGCTCAGTGGTAGAGCGCTTGCCTAGCAAGCAGGCCCTGGGTTCAGTCCCCAGCTCTGAAAAAAAAAAAAAAAAAAAAAAACAAAGTCTGAAGGAACGGCCATTCAGAGCCTGTCCCACATGTGACCCACATATATATACAGCCACCAAAACTAGATAAGATTGATGAAGCTAAAAAGTACATGCTGAAAGGGACCAGATATAGATCTTTCCTGAGAGACACATTCAGAGCAAGTCCAATACAGAGGTCAATGCTAGCAGCAAATCACTGAACTGAGAACAGGACTCGTTTATGGGAATTAGAGGAAGGATTGAAAGATCTGAAGGGGCTTGCAACTCCATAAGAACACAATGCCAACCAACCAGAGTTTCCAGGGACTAAACCACTACTGAAAGACTATACATGAACTGACCAAGGTCTCCAACTGCATATGTTGGGGCACCAGTGGAAGGGGAAGCCCTTGGTCCTGCCAAGTTGGACCCCTAGTTCAGGGGAATGTCAGGGTGGGG
Source organism: Rattus rattus (assembly GCF_011064425.1). Classification (NCBI taxonomy): domain Eukaryota; kingdom Metazoa; phylum Chordata; class Mammalia; order Rodentia; family Muridae; genus Rattus; species Rattus rattus. The sequence continues at coordinate 48,672,412 of NC_046155.1, forward strand.
GATGGTAAGGGAGGTGGGTGTTGGGGAAACACTTGTATGGGGGAGAGTTTTGGGATGTGGGCTTACGGACAGGAAACTGGGAAAGGGAATCACATTTGAAATGCAAGTAAAGAAATATATCTAATGAAAAAAAATTTAAAAAACCAAAGTTGTCATGAATTTTGCAGGCAAATGGATGGTACTTTAGAATACTAACCTGAGGTAATCTAGACCCAAAAAGACACATATAGTGTATATGCACTTATAAGTGGACATTAGCCATAAAATGCAAGACAACCATGTAGGACAACAATCCACAGACACAAATATACTGGGTAATAAGAAGGTCCAAAGGGGGACTCATGAATCTCACTCAGAACAGGAAATTAAATAGTCAGTGAAGGTGGATGGAAAGAAGGGACTGGGTAGAAGGGGTGAGGAGGGGAATGAGAATGTCAGTCAGGTGTAGGGAGACAGAGCAGAAGAAGGCTGGGAGTGAGAATGGAAGTTACCAGGGAACATTTCTGGTTACTAGTTGGAGGAGGCCTGGGAATAGGGAGGATCGGGGAGTCAATGGGAGTGACCCCACTTAAGATTCTTACTAGAGGGGGATATAGGGATTAAGGTGGCCACTTCCAGAGAAGGGAGGGGGACTTCAATCCGCCCACAAAACCTTCAACCCAAAATTTGTCTTGCCTACAAGATGGGTAGAGAGAAATTTGGTGGAGAGATTGAGGGGACAATCAATGACCACTCCAAATTGAGACCAATTGATACTCTACTATGCTTGTAGACAGGAGCATAGCATAACTGTCCCCTGAGAGGTTTCATCCAACAACAAATTGAGGCAGACCCAAGCGAAACGTCAGGATGAGCTCAGGAAGTCTTGGGAAGAATGGAGGGTAGAAGTGAGCAAGTCTGGAAGGGTCTTGGAGACCTCAAGAAGACCTACAGAGTCAACTAAGCTGAGACCAGAGGGACTCCAAGAACCTGGGCTACCAACACACAAGCATTCAGGAGCTGGACCTAGACTCCCTGTAGTAAATGTGCAGCTTGATGTAGGTTCCCTAACAAGTGGAAAGGGATTGTCTTGATCTCTGTTCCCTGCCATTGGATTCTCTTCTTCTTACTTGGGCTGCCTGGTTGGGCCTCAATAAGAAAGGCCAAGTTGGGTAGTGGGTAATGGGTGGAGGTATTTGTAAGGGTGAGATTGGGACAAGAGGAAGGAGGGGCCTGTGATCAGTAGGCAAAGTGAATAAAAAATTAATTATTGGAAAAAATAGTCAACGACAAGTGAAAAATAATAATTCCACATCCTCATACTTTTAATATATAATCATAACTTCAGAAATCTGAGGCTGTACTATTAATTTGTGTGTTAGAAACATTTTGTGCTTTCTTTTGGATTCTGACCTACTTCTCTATTAATCTGGAATAAACATTTGGCAAATCCTTAAAACAAAACAAACAAAAACAAACATCAAAAACATAGTAAGTTTTCTATTTATTGAGGTCTACTCATAGAGTACATATCATTGCCAAACCAACCTTCCCAGACATCCTGCTAATATTTTGTTTCAAATTTTTTGAAAGACTTCTTTTAGCTTGAGAATTTATTTCTTAATTCTTACCACTAGCATCCCACTTAATCTTGTCCAACTATAAGTCTCCACTTAGGACTGCATCAGCTGCAGAACCTATGACAACTGTGTTGGAATTGGAAATAAGATTTATTCCATTGTATCTCTAAACAAGATGGATATGAGCAGACTGGTCTACACCCCCTCACTGTTTATTGAAATTTTGCTCACTCTAGGTCTACAGAGCATGGTCTAACACATGGATATTATTCTTACCTCACCAAGATCTTTCTTGTTGCCTAGACAGAGAAGGGTGTTCTTAGGGACTTCCTTAAGTAAGTGTTGCTTTCATGGTTCTTGGAGAATTCATCATAACATTCATACCTCCATGAATCTTCTGACTCCTTCTCATAGTACTAAGAATGTTTCAGTCTCTAACTTAATCTACAGGATAAGCCATTACCCTTCGAGTTCCTATTGGCTTTCTGTTCTGTCAAATCCCACATCATATAGAATACTTCTGGGCAATACCCTCCTCTCGTAACTCCCTGTAACTTACTTGTCCTACTGGGACTGTTCTGCATACATTAGATAGGTCCTATACTTGCCCTTCTGATGCTTTCTTGAGTACATTAGATAGATCCTTTGATTATTTTGGTGAGTAAACTATTCTTTCTCTAAGCAATAGGAAATGTTTTCTTTTTCAGGTAATGTTGAAATATGTCTTCAATTATTGATCAGAAGGCTCTAAGCAAAGGCCAGAGGGAATAAGTATGGTCTTTAAAGCAAACATCAGGTGTGGTCTTTGGTGGGCCCTCCAGGCAAAAGAAGACAGGTTTGCTGTGGCAAGGAGATGAAGGCTGTTTCTGTCTGCTGTTGTCTTTAGAGCAAGCTGGGGGTTCAAGATTCTCACACTTGTCAGTCAAACCCCTCAGTTTAGATCATAGCTATGGTAAAAGCTTGAGGCAAGACCTTTATTCAAGATAGGTATTCAGTTTCCATTGCTACCCTGCTAACCTTATAACTAAATTCTGAGTATGAAATTTGGATTTATATTTGCCTTCTTATTATAGGAAATATAATGTTCAAAAACATAGCTGTGTGTGCCCTCAGTTTTTCTTTTCTTTTCCTGACATTAAAAAATAATAACAATAAAAGATTCTGAAAGCAATTGTTTTGGAATTCGTTCAGTACTTTTCAAAATCCTTATAATAATTGTTAAATCCTCAGTATTGTCTTTCATGAATTATTACATCAACTATTACTTCTGCTTGCACTGTTACTTCACAGCATGTTGTCACAGGTTAGCATTTTAAGAACTTTCTTGCTTCAATATGAGGCAAAGGAGAAAGGGAACCACTTCTCAGTGAGATGCCAGGTATATGATTTGCTTGCATGAGGCCACGATGCTCGACGGCACCACTTGCTGCTGCTTGCACCAGCAGATGGTCCTTGTTCACTGCTGTCAAATGTTGAGGGATGCTTAAACTGCTCGCGAAAGGCACTTAAGATTTTCCTAGCCTGACTATGACTTTTATATCTCGAGACAGCATAGGAACCCTCAACTGTCAGCCACATTGGTGACAAGTATGGAGGTGGATTTTGTACATGGTTATTTGAGCGCCATTGAAGACATTGCATTTGTTTGAATGATGAATGATCTTTTCCTAGAGTCCACAATTTGCTGCAATCTAGCCTGTAAAAAGTCAAAAGAACACAGGAAGTCGTACTACAAAATTTTAAAATAATGGATATTTTCCCTCATTAGCTATAGTTTTCTTTTTTTTTAATTAGTAAGTGCATGACCTACACAATGTTTATATTAATCAGCATGGCCTTAGGTATTTTTATTCATTTACCACACTTGGATATTTAAAAACAGAGCTTCATAAACTTAATAAAATGTAAATTTCAAAATAAAAGTAAACACACACATATGAATCTACATCTTATAAGGCAGAAATGCAATACTCCTGTCTTAATGTTTTACTGCTGTGAACAGACACCATGAACAAGGTAACTTTTATAAGGGCAATATTTAATTAGGATGGCTTACAGGTTCAGAGATTCAGTACATTATCATCAAGGCAGGAGCATGGCAGCATGCAGGCAGGCATGATGCAGGAGGAGAGAGAGTTCTACATCTTCATCTGAAGGCTGCTAAGAGAAGATTGGCTCACATATGTCTAGGAGGAGGGTCTTAGAGCCTAAGTCCACGCTCCAGAGTGACACACTTCCTCCAATAAGGCCATACCCACTCCAAAGACTGCCACTCCCTGGGCCAAGCATACTCAATCCACCACAACTCCTTCTGATAGTTTTCTGGTGGATTTTTCATGAGTGTCCATTTTATAGTTGTAAGAGATTTTTATGAAGCAAGCGATGTTTTTAAATTTTTTGTAATGAATAATTTTCTCATTTTCCTCATTATTTTGGCCAACACTTTTAAATGAGAACCATGTCATATAGAAAACACTAAATTCTTGTTTTTCTCCTTCATGACTCCTGCCTGAGAACAAGACTTGGGTAATGAGAAAGATATAGAGAAAGCTTTTGGGATTCACCCTGCTTTATGTTGTCCTGTTGGAGCCATGAAATGTGATCACTCTCTCTGAGTATGTACTCATCTCTGTTATGATAACAGTGATGCTGATTGTGGAAGCCTGTCTGGCTGCAAAGACAAAGTACAGTTTGCTACCTTTGGAATGTGCATCCAATGAGGTATTCTCACTGTTTAGAGACCAACTAAGCAAATTTCACCTTAAATGGTTTCTGTATCTGGACTACATTGAGTCAAAACAAATTGAAGATTTTGTACCCAAGCTAGTGCATACTTATATCTCTGTTATCAATTTCCAAAAACTAAAGAGATTCTCCTTCATGGGCATTTAGTTACTAGTTGTTAATGGCATTGTGAAAATTTTAGTACTAAAATTTTAGTACTACTTTAGTTTTGGTCAAGCAAGGCAAGTTATTATTGTATGCTTAGAGTAACTTAATGAGTGTGTTCATTCATAGCATCCAGAAGTTATTAGACCAAAGCACAAAACTTACACATGACAATGGATAACATGTCACAATTTAGTATAAATATATTTATGGTATTTTTCTATTCATAGTAGAATTTTAAAACATATACTTCATAAATTTCAAATAAGTCTGAATTTAAAAGGTCTTAGAAAAGCTCATAATGAGTGGGAATATCATCAAGAAAGTAGAAAATTCTCCATTAATATATTCTTCATAATGTTAACTAGGACTTATCTGACAAAATTCTCTCCTTTGGCTACTGAAACAGAGCATTATCTCAGTCCTAAGAGCATTTCAGTGTTTGAGCATTTCAGGGTTTGATGACATTTTTTTTAGAAATGTGACTCCATGTTTGCCACTTTATCTTTCTTTTCACTTCCTCATCCCAGTCTCATACAGAGGACAACATCCTCATTTGCAGTGTTGTTTTCTAGTGACTTTTTTTTACCTGTATCCCTTCCATCTCTGTGAGAGAAAAGCCAGTAGAAAAAACAATCTATCATGTCACTGTTAGACTACACTCTAGGTTTCGTAGTTTACACACACACAAGCAAATCCAAGCAGTTATAAATGAAGCCAGTTAAGCAAAATGGGACTTCTATGTAGACTTGCATGAATTGGGAATTGTATATTGAGGTTTTAATTCTCTCCCGTAGGTAATTAAAAGTATCAAAGCCCTTGGTGGGGCACCTCAAGGAGACTCGGAATTGTTTAGGATCATCATCAAGTGCTGTGGTTTCATCCTCATTGTTGATGCCTAAAATGTTAACCACAAGAAGCACAGAGCTTGCGAGGGAGGATGGTTCAGTGGGTAAAGTCCTAGCTGTGTGAGTATGAAGACTCAAGTCAGAGTCCCAGAACCAAAGTAAGGCCAGGCTCAGTAGCACAGCTGTAATCTAATGACATCCCTATCAATAGACACAAAGCAGTCTCCTCTTGAAGACTAAGAGTAAGGTAGTCTGATGTACAAGGAAGTAAACAGCAGGAGACCCTGCCTCAACTGGAGATAGTAAAAGAAGATGTCTGAGATTATGCTCTGACCTTCACATGTATAAGGTGATGTGGGAGCATCCCCTCAAACACACGTGCAGAGAGAGTAAAACACAAAGCTAAAGAGTAGAGGTCGTGGGCACCCCTACATCTCCACTCTCGCAGAAACTACTGTGTCATATTTCCTGGGAATCAAGACTGTATTTTTTTCACAAACTTAATTTCAATGGAATCTTGGAGTATGTGAGCATTTGTGACTGGCTTCATCTCCTTAGCAAATTGTTTTTGTAGAATAATGCATACTGTTGTAGGGATCATTAATTTATTCCTGTTTCTTGCTGGACTGTAGCAAATTTTGTGGAAATATTGCACTCTGTTTATATCTTCTTGAGTTGGTGGGCATTTTAGCAACATTCGGCTATTTTACTGCAAGGGTTGGTATAACCCTTATATAGATACATTTTATTGTTCTTACATAAATACCTAGGGGTAAAAGGGCTAAGTAATAAGATAGCCATATTTATTTCTGTAAGTTATTATATATGTTATGGTTGTCTACCGTGGTGTTCTTGCAGGACTCCTGAAAGAGGAGTAGGAGTGTCTCTGGCTCTTTTTCCTCCTTTGGGGACTCTGTCCTCCTACTCGGTTTTCTCATCAAACCTTGATGTGAGAATATGTGCCTAGTCTTATTGTAGCATGTCATGCCGTGTTTGATTCATGTTCCTGAGAAGCCTGCCTCTTTCCATGTGTAGACAGAGGGCAGGGGTAGATCTGTGAGGGAGGGAGGAGGGAAGAAGGACCGTGGGATGGAAGGAAGGGGAATCAAGATGTACTATATAAATGAAGAATAAATTTAGAATAAGAGAAAAAGAGAGAAAAACAAAATCAATGTTTTATACTAGGTATCTTACAGCATTTCATAAACAATGTCCTAGATAAAGTTCTAGTTGTCCCTTCTATATCCCTTCCGACTTCAGCCACTGCCAGTCATTTTCACTTTAGCCATAGTAAATAGTAAATAATAGTTATCCCTCGCTGTGACTTTTTAGATCTTCCACTGACTATGAAAATTGACTCTCTTTTATGTGCTTACTCATCTTTGCTACTGGCCATAGACATAAACTTGGTTAAGTGGATGGCAGTTTTATTTTTAACTTTCAAAACTGTGGTTATCTGCATACTGAATAGCAGGATTTTTAAAATATATTTTGAAAAATCTTTTTTAGAAAATATATGGCTTAGAAATGTTTACACACAGTATGTAGCTTATCTTTTGATTTTTTTCAAAAACCCTTTTAGGAAACTTGGGTTTATAAGAAGAGAGAATGTTACTTGCAATTTCAAACCAAGCATGCTTAGGTAGTGATAAGAAATTTGAACAGGATTTTTTTTTCAAAATAATCCAGTGAGAAATGTTCTGAACAGGAGTCTAATGAATTAATCTCTTTTGTGACATTATTATTGAGGGTCATAGGGAACACTTCAATGGCTGTTACTTTTAGAGATAACTGAGGATGAATACAGAAGCTGAGTAGAAACGTGGAACATACCATCGCAGGTAGTTTTTATAGGAATCATTCCAGTTTGAAGACCTGGGATATTGTGTCTCCAGCTGGGAAATGGAAATTGGGGTAAATTTACACCAAGGGGATTATTGTGCTAGAGCCTAATTTGGTAATGAGTTAGGTTATTGTAGTGAAACATGTTTGCAGAAGTGATAACCTTGGGTCTTTGGTGCTGCTGTGGTAGCTAAGACACACTGGTCACAGCTGTTTAACTTTGGAACCGTTAGCTCTTTCTGAGACCTGGGGAGGGGCCTCGTCATGTGTTTACCTGACCCTTGACTCCTTATAAAGACGGAAAAAATATATTAAACTCAAAACAGTTAGGACCAGAGACATTTCTCACTGTGGTTTTCTCCTTGTGTTTTTCCTCCCCACTTATCCGTAAAGTTGGAGCATTATGGGTGTTTTGAAAAATTAAGCAAGAAAATTAGAAATAGAGGTAAATTTAATTTCTGTTTCATCGATTGCTTCTATGATGCCCACAGGTACCTAAGTTTAGCTATCTGGCAGCTAGTTACCTTGACAAGAGGAAGACTTCCAGGTATAGTGTTATCATCCAATATATCGCTTTCTCTGGTGTTGTGACAGGACAAGGGAGGACCCAGAGGTTATCCAGTGGTGTCACAATGGTGACACTTTTATTCTACATCCTACTATCACATGCATAATGGACAGGAGACAGATGATCTGGCGTAGAAAGGCCAGACAATTGTTCCCTGTGAGAGAGCATCCTCTGCAAAAGCATGAATGCTGGATCCAGTTTTCGTGGATACTCAAAACCACTTTACACTCCTGAGAACGATGATCAGTAATGTGCACAGGACAAGATTAAAACAAACTTTAATGTTTTTCTTTTCACTGAAATGTTATAAAATATAATAAAAATGCATGTTGCTAAGGTACAGGACTACATGAGTACTACAAAAGTTAATAATGTTTGCTTTTGTGTGGCTGTAGGTTTTACATGTCCCAATATTGAGGCCTTGATTTAAAAATATTTGACATTTCTTATTCTGAAGAAATTTGGCTATCCAGCCCAAAGGGCAAATGATGTCATTTCCACCAGAGAAGAAAGCATGTTCTCAAAGAAGCTTGGTAGGCATGAAGCGCCTAAGCATGATCATAAGAGCTAAGTCAGTCCCTGACGGTGAGAATGGCAGGTTCTAGAATGGAGTAGCTCACTTTGTGGTGATGTTTTCCATTCATTTGATTCGGTGTATAATCTTACAGATCTTAATGAATTTTTAAGCATAACTAAATCAATAAGTCTCTGAGCTGTTTAATAGTTGGGTTAATGAAGAGAATTGGTCATATAATGCAATGAAAATGGTTAAATTTTTGCTCATTTAAAATAAATTGTTCACATAAATACAGATAACTTAGGTCTGAGCAAGGTCAACTGACTGATGAACATGATTCTTTAAAAACTATTTAATGTTGGACACTCTGCAATCCTGTACATTTTTATTGCATTGGTTTCTCTCTCTCTCTCTCTCTCTCTCTCTCTCTCTCTCTCCCCCCCATGTGTGTTTGTGTGCATGTGCATGTGTGTGTGCATGTGTGCATATGCATGTGTGTGTGCATATGTGCGTGTGTGTGTGCATGTATGTGTGTATGTGTATGTATGTGTGTACATGTGTACAAGCATGCATGCATGTGTGTGCATGTGTGCGCACGTGTGTGTGCATGTATATGTGCATGTGTATGTGTGTGCGTGTGTGCATGTACATGTGTATGTGTGTATGTGTGTACATGTGTATAAGCATGCATGGGATTGTGTGCATATGGAGATTACAGGATAGCTATCAAGAGTTAGTTCTTTCTACCATATTGGTATAAGGATAAAACTAAGGATGTCCTGTTTAGAGACAAATGCTTTTGCCCACTCAATCTTTTTGCTTGCCCTTCCATATAATCTTTTTGCCATATAATCTTGCTGGTCAGATAAGAAAAAACTTGGAAGAGATTCTAAAATGGAGATGAAATTATTAAGGACGACTTTTGCATCTAAAAACACATTCTCTAATCTATCAATAACAATAGAAGTTTGAAAATATAATTTTATTCTCATTATTATGCCTTTGTATAATACGTGGTAGATATAATTTTATATTCAGTCTTGGAAGGAGAAAATCTCAAATTGTTTATTTTCATAGTCTTTGGCAGATATCCTGAGAAATCCGCACAAATGAGAAAAGGCAGAATGTCAGTCACGTGGACAGACACTAGGGAGCTTCTGTGAAAGTGATCATGAGCTTATCAAATTCTGGATCAGTCTTAGTCTCCCAAAGATGCTTCATCCCATGTGCTCATACCTCACGCCATCTGAACATCTGTAATTTCTGTTGTCCATACTATGAAATTTTAGGCTTTGCACAGGAATTCCTTTAGCACCCTCTTTACTCATAGACTTGAAGGCATAGTGATGTCAATACAATTCATTAAGTAAAAACATAATTAAGTATAAAGCAACTTAATACTTTATAGATTAACAATATGTCAATGGGGGTTAAGATAATTACATGGCTTCCAGTGTCTCCCAAGAGTCAACAGAAAACAAAATATAGATTGAGACAAAATACCTTCTACTTTTAAATATATTCTGAACTAAGATAGTCACTTTTTAGAAAGAAGCTTCTTTACCCAGGGAAAGAAAACAATGCTACACACGAAGCACATGCACCAACCTGTTAAGAATGAGGCCTTTTGCATCTGCTTTGCATTTTGGACTTTCTGTTCGCCTCAGTTGTGATCATATTACAGCTATCAATGTGATTAATATAAGGTAGATGATATCTGGAAGGATGTGAAAGAAGATAGCTTGAAAAAACCAACATGAGAGCAGTCGGATGTAGCCGAGGAGGAGTTGGCCCACAGACTACAAAATGAAGCATCCATATAAACATAGCATCTCTCATCTGTCCACTGTCTCTTTCTGAAATATTGTTAAATTCTACCAATAGATATCCCCTCTTAAAATTTAGCAGGCATCTAAAAAAGCATTCTAGAGACATAGCGAGCTTCGTTTGCACTTCTTTAGGTTTTAGGCAGTGTATAAATGCCTTTTCCTCAGTTGAGGCATTGGCTGTCTCTATAGGAAACAGGAACATTGGTGAGGAGGGGGAGAGAATGAGAATGAAACGTTGTTTTTACATGAACCATGAGTGGGCTTTGGGACCATGAGTGATGAGTAGTGATGAGGAGGCAAGAGCTCAGGCATCAAGGAAAGAAACCAGGAGAGAGGCACCAGTGAGCTTTCCCTTGATGCATCCTGCCTCCAGAAAGACGCTGCTTACAGTACATTTTCCAACTTCGTTTCCAGGTCCCCCATCTCCTGAACAAGAGTTGACCTCCCTTAGACACTGTTTTGGGTTTTATTGAGAATCTTCTCCCTCTCTAAAAGTCTTTTTAAAATATGTCCGTAGTTGCCTTTCCATGCATAAACAGCACGAAAGCCAGCTGTTCCCCATCACTGGTCCACTTCTAAGCTTAATAGATGGTTAAGATGTGTTACAGGGTCTATCAACCACACTCCAGGACAGGCCCCAGGTCCAGGAATAGTTGGTCAATGAAAACAAACTCAATGGTACCTTTTGGTCTTTTCATTTCACTTTGCTTCATTCTTGGCTCTTTTGGGGTTTGGATTTTTTATTTTATTTTATTTTTTGAGGAGTGATTTAGAATATCAGGGTTTTTGTTTGTTTTTATCTTATGAGTCTTTGGCCTGTTATTTTGTATTAGGAATTTTTTTCTGTGTGGTTTTGTGAGGTTTGTTTTTGTCTTTGTTTGTTGGTTTTAAATTTCCTTTTTTTCTTGAGATAAAGTCAATATGAAGAAGGACAGGTAAGTTGGGTGGATAAGGACAGTCTCCAAGGAGTGGGGGGAAAAGTAAACACAATCAGCTATGTTATGTGAAAATAAAATTAATAAAGAAAAAAGTGTAGATCCCATAATCTTAAATGTTTCTCAATTGCTGGAATTATTTTATTCTCTCAATTAGAAAAAAAGAATATCTCATTTTCACCTCACACCAGTGAGAATGACTAAGATCAAAAACTCAGGTGACAGCAAATGCTGGCGAGGATGTGGAGAAAGGGGAACACTCCTCCATTGTTGGTGGGATTGCAGACTGGTACAACCATTCTGGAAATCAGTCTGGAGGTTCCTCAGAAAATTGGACATTGAACTGCCTGAGGATCCAGCTATACCTCTCCTGGGCATATACCCAAAAGATGCCCCAACATATAAAAAAAGACATGTGCTCCACTATGTTCATGTAGCCTTATTTATAATAGCCAGAAGCTGGAAAGAACCCAGATGCCCTTCAACAGAGAATGGATACAGAAAATGTGGTACATCTACACAATGGAATATTACTCAGCTATCAAAAACAATGACTTTATGAAATTTGTAGGCAAATGGTTGGAACTGGAAAATATCATCCTGAGTGAGCTAACCCAAAGACATACATGGTATGTACTCATTGATAAGTGGCTATTAGCCCAAATGCTTGAATTACCCTAGATGCCTAGAACAAATGAAACTCAAGACGGACGATCAAAATGTGAATGCAGATCGCTCCTGGAGACACAGCCAGAATGCAGCAAATACAGAGGTGTATGCCAGCAGGAAACCACTGAACTGAGAACAGGACCCCTGTTGAAGGAATCAGAGAAAGAACTGGAAGAGCTTGAAGGAGCTCGAGACCCCATATGTACAGCAATGCCAACCAACTAGAGCTTCCAGGGACTAAGCCACTACCCAAAGACTATACATGGACTGACCCTGGACTCTGACCTCGTAGGTAGCAATGAATATCCTAGTAAGAGCACCAGTGGAAGGGGAAGCCCTGGGTCCTGCTAAGACTGAACCCCCAGTGAACTAGACTGTTGGGGAGAGGGCAGCAATGGGGGGAGGGTTGGGAGGGGAACACCCATAAGGAAGGGCAGGGGGGAGGGGGATGTTTGCCCGGAAACCGGGAAAGGAATAACACTTGAAATGTATATAAGAAATACTCAAGTTAATAATAATAAAAAAAAAAGAAAAAAAGAATATCTCATAAAAATCTATACAAGACAGAGTAACAGTGCAGTGACCTCAACTAACAGAAATAGAGTAGAGAAGGAACTCTTGGGGTTGTGATGGTTACAGTTTGAACATTAACTCTCTGTGAGATGATTTCATATGTTTCTGTAGGAAGCCACTTTCAACTTCCTATTGCTTTGCATCCCAAAAGTTTGTATAGATCTAAGATCTAGACAGTATATAGAAATTTCTCACACTTAATTCTGGGTATCTTAATGGAGGCAATTCTAAGGTAAGTCTTTATTTTGCCTGCTTCCTGTATCTAATGGTGCCACCCTCATCCAAACAATGCTCACATCTTTCCTGTACTGAAAAAGGACCTAATAAATGGTCTTGTTTCGATCCTGTTTCCTCTGGAGTTAGTCTATGTATTAGCTAGTGCAGTGTTTCAAAAAAAAAATACATGAAATTCTCCACTGAATACAAAGCAAATACAAATCTACACTCTTTATAATAATTAAAAATACCATGTTTTGGTTTCTACTTACCTCTTGGCATTTACCCATAGCACTTCCATGTTTTGCCACACTGGATACATTCTTGAACCCCTACAATTGATGAACTTGTTCTTATGTTAATCTAATGCTTTTGACATCACTTCCCAGTAATCAACTCGGTGTTCTTTGCTTCACTTCTACTACACTATAATGTAATATCCTACTTTATATTCTTCACAGAATCTGCCAATATCATAAAACCATAATCATTTATTGAAATAGAATCTTATTCTGCTTTCTTTTACAAAATAACTTGGTAAGAATATAGATTTCTTGTTCTCCATTACTACCCTTCTTGTTCTGGAAATGAAGAGAAAACCAGGTATTGGGGTGCTGTGCTCCAGTTGATCTATCTATACCTCTACCTCTACACCTACAGCTCATGAAATCCTATGAGAGGGGCACCTTCTTTATAGAAAAGGAGAAAGTGCACTCAAGAAACCCCAATAATGTGGTAGCCAACACATAACAACTTAAGCTGACAGTCATTCTGGATAAATGAAACCCTAAAAAGACTTGTCCCCAAAAGGAAAGCCATAGGAAATTAATAGCTTCTGAGAAAATGAGGGTCAGTCATTCCCAAGGGTGATTCCTTAATCAATTATCCAATACCAACTTGTTATATATACATAAAAAGATATGAACATTATTAAATGGTTTAGGCATGTTGAATATATGTATACATGTAATGAAAATAATTAAAAGAAAGAAATGGGGGATGGGAAGACGAAGGGTATATCTGTGAGGTATTAGTGGGAGGAGTGAGGTAGAAATGAGTACAATCAAAATACATTATATGAGGTTTTTCAAAGAATTAATAATAACAAATATTCCATTACATGTGTTTGAAAGAATGAATAATGAATGAATCGTGAAAGAAGAACAATAAGAAAATCTCATTTAGCTGGAGATTAAACTAGATTTTCTGCATCACTAATAACACTCAAAGATTCTTCTATTAGCTACCTAACTACAGCATTAATCATGAGAGTCGGGACACTTCTAGTAGATGATTAATCCTACACTTATCATCGGAGATGTATCTTTTGAATTGTTTCTCATCTTCAAAGCATGGACTGTCATTGTCTCCATTTCATTCCGGTGCAGTAAGAATAAAGTTCTAATTACAATAAGTGTCTGTGACCAGACACTTGGTTTGATATGGGGAATTGACAGTATTTCATGCCTGTTCCCCTCCCTTCAATTTTCATGGAGTGTTCTCCATTGAGACTCATCAGTGACTCACAGCTGACCTGGCCCCAGATCCTTTTTAAGGTGATGATAATTAAGGAAGAAGATAGAACTTGTTGGCAAGGCTAGGACACCTCAACACTTTTACTTGTTGACCGAACCCCTTTCTCTATACAACGAACAGAATAAGAATTAGAGAAAGACTACAGAGCAAGGGCAAAATGACCCAGTGTGGAGATGTAGCCAGTGATTCTAGATTTAATACTCTCTCAGAGAGAGGATAGAATAAGCTTTAAGAGCCAGGACAAGTAAAATCATTTTGGATTTCAACTGTTAAAGCTAACACTATCTTGAGAGGCCCAGTGATACTCGTTTTACTACAGCTAGGACAAAGTTACATTTGGCTTTAACACTGCTGTCTGTATTTACCAAGATTGAGGAGATCATTTCTGTATTGAGCATCTGCTGCTGAAGATAAAAAGAAGTTACACTTCATTGTGCACTAATGTTCTCATTATTCTATTTGTTCCCAGAATAATAGAACACTTTTCATATGAAAAGGGTGGACTAAAACAGCCAGAATGTCTCACTCATAGATGTGCCAAAATTCAGCGTTCTGTGACAAAGAATTTGCTTTGAAATTAAACCAGAGACTACCATCTCTTACTTATTTCCCTAAGCAGTTTGAAAATGAATGACAATTTATTCTTATGGCCAAATTGTTGCAGAAATGGTCCTTTGCCACAGCAGATACTTGAAGTTTGTTAGAATAAAGTCCATCAGAGGCAAATTTCTCCAAGCACGGGTGCTCTAAGCACCCTTTTTCTCATAACAGCTAAACCTAGAGTTTTTCCATGAAGCTGTTAAGGTTTTCTGAGTAAATAATGCCCACTTTCCCAGGCTTTAACTAAGCATTCAATTCACAAACAAGGAGATGGCACCAAGGGGTTGAAAAACAAAACATTGCAAAGAGCTCCTGAAGATAACATCCTCCCAAAGACAAAAGCATCCAGACAAATACCCTTTTATATTTTAAGTGCTTATCATAAATATTTTAAGGAACAGGGAGTGCATTAAATCAAGAAAAATGTTTAAGTTGGATAAAGTTTAAATTTGATTTCAGTATATGCAGAATGATGGGGAAAGGCCATTTGCTTGAAACTCGTAAATTGAGGTTTCTTTGTTGTTTGGTTATTTGGCTGTTTGGCTTTGTTTTAAATATTCCATTTCCTCATCAAAGCATTCCACTCAATATTTCATCAAATGTGTGGTCCTCCATTAAGCTAAACTTGACCAAAATACAATAAAAACAAAAACAAGAAAAATAAAAAGGAAAAAAATTCCCCACTTTAATTTAAATTAAAGTAATTGTGAGAAAGCAAAACTTAAATTGTATTACATACTAATTTAACTCCCTCTTTCCCATTTTGCTACCTCATATATAAAACATATAGTTAGCATTGTAGAACTTCTGCTAACTTTGTTACATTTGTTGGCTATCCTAAGTTTCTGACAGTATTAGGAAGAAAATAGTTTCTAGCACCTGATATACACTGAAAGGCTTCTCTTGACACAATATCAGGTTGTTTCTCAAATAACAGCTTACACATAAGTAAACTTGCTGTGCGCAGTCTACAAATATAAGCATATGAATTCAAAAACACAGTTGAAGAAGGCTTGGATGCAGTGAAAACATATGCACAAACACAAAAATGATTAAAGCTACCATTGTCTTGCCCAAGGGTGGCATGCCTAGACACGCACAGCACAAATTTATTAGCAGCCACACATCTCCAGGGACATTTTGCAAGTCAAATCTCTCATCTGTTTTCGAACCATGATTGTGTTGCCAGCAATTTTGGGAACTAGTTGACAATGACGATTCCATTCATTAACGTTCGATGTATGTAATATTTCCATCTGGCTGTAGAACTGAAAAGAAACGTATCTGATGTCAAATATTGTTTAAGAATGCTAATGGCCATGATCTATTAGTGCCATGCTCTGCATGTGTTAGTTGGAGATTTTCGCATGCCTCAGTGGGACTCTCTTTGCCTTATCAAATGAAAGTTGGTAAATTATTGCTGCCGTTATGCCACACTTATATCTCAGGTAACAGGTGAGAGACTAATGTTTTCCTGACCTTACATCAATCTGACCTCTCTATATAACTTAATTAGTGACCAGAATAAACATATCTGCCATGTCTTAGTTGGGTGAAGCCCAAAGCGTGTACCATTCATGTGCAGCCGTCTTGATAAATTTATGTGAAGGCTTATTTTTATAACAAGACCACTGGTGTAAAGACATCAGCTTTATTTATATATCTCCCAGTGCATGCATAGTTAGCAAGGGCTGTGGCCCCAGGCTATGGCAACACTAATTACTTCTCTTCTTTCCTTTTTTAAACTCCAGGAAAATAAATAAATAAAAGTGTGGATATGATAGGGATTGCTTGTAAGTAACTTTATTAGGCGAAAATGTTGTCAAATCAAGTTTTTGCAATATTTGAACACAATAAAAATAGAAATAGAACCCATAACTCTATATGTTCCTACAGATTAAAAAAAATGAATTTTTACCACGATTTCTAAGAGCATTTATAAAGAAAGGAAAGAAAGTGCAGAACTGTTGGAACTATTGAAAATAGTTTGTAAAATGTTTTACAAGGAAGGGTTCTCAGTTTTGCTCAGTATGGATAGATACTCTCTCATGGATGAGAATGGAGTGTTTCCTGCTCATAATGAAGACAATTGAATTAAATTTTAAATAAGTTGGATATGCTGAGTAACGTAAATAGTCTAAGAAATAGCTTGATCATTAAAATACAATTCAATTGTTGTGGGACCATCTGCAACTTTCTAAAATGAAGAGTTAATGGTCATAGGAGGGTGTGTCCTTAAAATCTTTAACTTTGTCACTAAGGAAATTCCAATCTTGGTGGTCATGTCTTACAAAAGCTAGTAATTTCAGTATATGTTTCTGCAGTTGTTATTGTAATATACCACCTAGATCATACTTTGTGGACCAAAGAGCTCCCATCTTTTAGATACTTAGAGAATGTCTTCTAAATAAAGCAGGATCTCTGCTGATTATGCCCTCTGGGTGGCCCATGTCCAGTGATCAAATAAATCAGAGACTATTCCTCTGGTACCACCTAAAATAGCCACAAATGGTAGCCTTTACAAATCAGCGTTGGCCTCACTTGTATATCATCTACGGTTGTACAGCAGCCCAACTTTCTCTGTGCCTGAAACCCCTGAAGGACATGCAAATATTGGAAAAAGTAATAATAAAATAATAATTGCAAGTATTTATCAATGACGGGGTACAAGATTAAGTTGGTTTATCTAACCTGTATTAACTTCTTTAATAATTATCGGTTATATTGTAATTAGAAATAAAATATGCCCTGATGTTCAATGAGTGGTGGTTTGATGAATGATGGTCAATGATTCAACTGACTACGGTGTTGGAAGCTGAGCAGAACAACAGCAAACCTGAGAAAACATCAGTGTCCAAGAGACAAGTTAGATGCAAAGATTGTATCTAACAAAGATTGATCCAGCCAAGGAGTGTTAACATCTCTAGGGAAGTAGTGAAGACAGTGTGTTTTCATGGAATCAAATAATCCCCAGATTCCTAAGGATATATTTCTATAGGCAGACTGTTCTAATGAGGAATAGAGAACGTTTGGTATGGACTGTGGCACTCACGTTCTAAAAATCTGGTACTATCAACACCAATCCAACAGCTAGACTATTTCTTTGAGGCTAGAGTCTCCCCAAAAAGCGCTCAGAGGATATTTAATATATCACCAAGAGCTTTATTTGGAAAACTGAATCGGGGGTGGGAACACAGTTCAAAAGAAGGTGAAATCCTGAAGGAAGTGATTGGAGTGGATATTGGAGTTTGCTAGGAATCTGCTGAGGGTGAAGAAGACACACTGGTGTAGGAACCAGGCATGTCATAAAGGTTATCACAAATGTGTTAATTCTCTGATTTTCATCTTGCTATGTATGTGAGATGACATGTAGCTTTGTAAAGAACGTTTAGGGAATGAGCTATTGAGCCTGCTGTTTCATGGCCAGTCAAGGCTTCATGCAAAGAACAGAGAGAACGAGTAGCATGTGGTTACAAAGGAAGTCGCAGAAACTTCTGCTCACTCTGACCTAATGACCCCATTTCTAGGTGCGCATCTAACAAAGAAAAAATAAATATGTTTTGGTGACACAGCATTGGTACTCAGGGCAGCATTCTATTTAGAAGTTACAAATTGAAAAATCACACAATGTCCATGATTTCATAATGGAACAGAGACAACAAGGAAGAATGAAGATGAGCAGATGAAATTCAGAAGTAGCATATGAAAGGGAGATAGTCACAGAAGACCTGAGAGTGCTGAAGAAATGGCTTCACAGTTAGGAAACTTACTGCTCATGCAGAGGACTGGACTTCAGTTGTTCACATGTTTGTCAGAAGGCTGCAGCCACATAACTTAGGTTATAGGGGGCCTCAAGTTCTCTTCTGTAGACATACCCACACAAACACACAAATACAAACACACACACACATACACACACACACACACACAGAGAGAGAGAGAGAGAGAGAGAGAGAGAGTGCAAAATGAAACTTTAATTTGCATGATTCAATGTATCTAAAGTCAGAATCTTATGGCACTGGACTTAAGGCCAGTAATAGTTACCTTAGGAGAAAGTGTGTGTGTGTGTGTGTGTGTGTGTGTTTGTGCGTATGTGCATACACATGTATGGTAATTGAGGAAAGATACCTGGAACCATGTTTCAACATGTGGAAAGTTCTACATTTTCATCAAGATAATGGTAGCTCTTTTAAAAATCCATTGTATTGTACACTTACCATTTACTGTTTTTCTATAATTATGTGCTCTTCTAACACAGGATCCATTTTAATAGTATACCCATAAGCCATTGCTAACCTAATAGGAACATTGAAATTATATTCCTGCAGAAGGAGAATTTCTGACTCTGAGGAAAGTGAATGTTGCACCCTTATTTATACTTCGAAGCAATTGTTGGGAGGTATGGAAGATTTGTGACGTGATGAGAACACACTGGAGAAATGGCCAGGATACACCAAATGCTACATCGTCATTATCATATGTTCGCTTTTGCAAGTTTCCTGCTTCTGTGCTATTTTTATATTTCTTTTAACACTTCTATAGTCCCAGGCAACTATAGGTTGATTTTAGTGAAATGCACTTCAATGAAACCAAAAGAGAATGTATTTGTTTCTTTTGGTAAGTTCAGTTCTTAGGCATCTTTTGGGCAAGTCCCATCCCAACATGTATACCTTTTGTAAGCATTATTAAGCATTTGCTGAGATTCTGGTAGTTAGGTCGGTGCAATTACACTTTTCTGTTTATAGAGATGTTTAATACAGATTTTGTTAAGAATCTTTTAAAAGCATGAGCCCTTCATTATCTTTGTAGGAGGAGCCCTAGAAAGGGTAAGCAATCATCTGGGTTCAAATATAAATGGAGTCAGAGCTTAAGTATTTTTAGAAATATACTCAAAACCAATGGGAGCTGCTTTAGAAATGCAAATGAGAATTGTATTTCCATAAGGCAGATGTTGTAAGAAAAAAAAAAACCTCTGCTCTGCACCATGAAACCCTGCCAGAGATCATGGATGTGATGTTCCTTTTTCTGAGAGGGAGGTGATAAAAAATCTTGTCAGGAATAGAAAAGACATTCTCTCTTCACATTCTTCAATCACTTGAGTTCTGGGGGTGGGTCAGCATGCTCACACACACAGCCTTCGGGCATGCTACAGTCCAGTATAGATGCCCATTATCTTTTCAGGGCAAAATATCATAAAGAAGAAAAAGATATCCAGAGGAGGGAAGGGACATGAGGCAAAGCAACAGATGGTGGAAGTTAACTTAAAATCACCAGTGCGGTGTGTGACAAAGGAGCAAAGACAGGAGAGTGATTAGTGTATAACAGTCTTCTCTCTTTGGCAAGAGCGAAAACTAACATTTCGTGGCATAGATATCAATTGATAAAACTGCATGGAAGTGCTTAGTATTTAATCCTGCACAAAACTGCGGGGAGGAAAGCTGTATCTGTACAGTAGATATAGCATCATGGCTTGTATACCATCATATGGTAGTGAGCAATGGTGTTGAACATGAAATTATCTGTTTGTCCTATAGGCTGGGGATTGAGAGAGAGAAATCAACTCTTTTGATGAAGCATGGGGAAGAATGACATGGACAGAGAGAGAACCCTGGCTTCCCAGGTTGGCTCTGATGAAAAGTTGTTGGATTTTCCACTTAGCTTCACTTACTTTGAGTATTTGAATATGTAGCAAGAGCAGAACTTGCTCTTGCTTTCAGAACTTGAAAGATGGAGGAGAAGTTAAGAACACTTGATGTTCTTCCAGAGAATGCAAGTTCAAAGTTAGCAACCACATAGTGCCTCATAACCATCTATAACTCCCGTTTTAGAGGATAAAAAGCCTTTCTCTGGTTCTACCAACCACAGACAAAAGACTCATATACGTATATTTAAAACAATTAAATATATGTGGCGATGCCTCTTTTTCGTTATGACTTAACCTGACTTTAAACTTGTCTTTAAAGGAATAAAGGAAAGAGCTCTTCAGAGGTGATGTTTAAGCATCTATATAAAAATTAATTCAGGGCCAATAGCCAATAAGCATTCCTCCTTCGAGCAATGCTGAATGATTATAGCTATGCCGGTAAAAGAGAGAAACTGAGCAGATGGCCTCAAAGGATTTCCAGGCTTACTGGTCCCCTAAAGTTGTCTAAACTTTGAATAAATTTCTTCCTGACTATAGTCTCCAATCCCCTCTTAGTATTTAACATAGAAAGCTTTCCGCTGTAAATCTGCTATCTGCTGTTTGTGTATGTGAAAGTACAAACTATAAAGACAGCTAGGAGTAATCCATGTAAACTGTAATAGTCAAGAAACAGCAATAATGCTTCTGCAGGAGTCGACAGACTCGAGGCTGGTGGAAGTCTGACACTGATTAGTACCCACGAGCCAACACAGACAGCCCAAGCATGTGGACTTTCTTCTGCATTTTGTCCCACAGTACTTTATCACATGACTTTTGTTTTGTAGAGGATGAGGTCAGACTCTGCCCTGTGTTGCCTTAGTTCTTATTAATGCTTTTATTGTTTTCTGATTTGGCCTGATATAATTTTTCTTTCATACAACCTCTTAAAATGTTTCTTTTGGGATGAGTGCATTGGAAGAGGCAAAGAGGCAATGAATTATGCAGGTGCATTTTATGCTGATATTGGAACATCCCCACTCCCCTTAGGGCAAGGGCCAATCAATATTTAACAACTCCTGTAACTTCAGGAAGAGAATTCCCTATAGTTTTATCCAGGGATCTGTCCAGAATTGATCTTTCTGACCTTAAAAGAAAATGAACCGAAAGCACCAAGGAAAATGTGAATGGTGGGGGAGGTGGGGAGCCACTTCGGCAAAGGCCTTTTGTTTCCATAAATGGAACCAGTTTCAGAAGTTGATTCTTACAATAAACTAAAACTTCTTCCCTGCTGGTGGCATTGATATTAACAGGCAGCCTTCTGATCCTACCTTTCATATATGTAGAAGGAAGCAAGGCTTCAGCACCATGTTGGCTTCTCCTAAAATAGGGTCCAGCTTAAATTTGCCTCTCATTTTATTCACAACCATTAAGAATATTTCTTTTTATAACAAATCAAATGAGCAAAAAGGTAGGTTTTATTTTGTTTTCTGCACTTTCTGTATGATTTACTAATATCACTTGATATACAAATTAATATTTGCTGAATAAATGAATGAATTTGAAAGATAAATGTACGCTTGTTTATTTTTATAGCTTTTCATTGGCTAACGTGTTTATTCCCCAAATGTCTCATTGTTTAAAGGATTTCACTTTAGCAGTATATTTCTGTGGTGTTCAAATGGTCTGCTATTTATGCAAACAAGAGGCTAACTGTTTCATTGATATTTTTAGTGGAGGGTGGAAATCTGCTCTGTCCACAATTGGTTCTCCACTCCATTGCTGGTAAAACACTGGATCAAAAGTAACTTGAGAAGGGAAGGGCTTGTCTCAACTTCCATTTGACAATCCATCATTGAGGAAGCTGAGGCAGGAACTCAAGGCAGGATCTTGAGGCCAAGAATGTGACAGAGAACATGAAAGAATGCTGCTTGGTGGATTTCTCCCAGGCTCATGTTCCTCTTATTTCTTATACAGCTCCATCTACATAAGAATGACATCACTTCCACTGAGCTGAGCCCTCCTCCATCAATTCACAATTATGAAAATGTGCCCCCCACGGATATGTTCACTGGCCAAACTGACAGAGAAAATTCCCCAGTTGAGATACCTTCTTTCTTTTTCTCTTTAAGTTTAATTGTCACTTTAAAAACTTAACAGAGGCTGTATCCAAATTAACAAAATCAGAAATGAAAAGGGAGACATAACAACAGAATCTGAAGAAATTTAAAAAATCATGAGATCCTACTACAAAAGCCTATATTCAACACAACTGGAAAATTTGGGGGAGATGGACAATTTTCTAGACAGACACCAGGTACCAAAGTTAAATCAGGAGCAAATAAACCATCTAAATAACCCCATAACCCTTAAAGAAATAGAAGCAGTTACTAAAAGTCTCCTAGCCAAAAAGAGCCCTGGTCCAGATGGGTTTAGTGCAGAATTCTATCAGACCATCATAGAAGACCTCATACCAATACTGTCCAAACTATTACACAAAATAGAAACAGACAGAGCACTACTAAATTCCTTCTATGAAGCCACAATTACGCTTATCCCTAAATCACACAAAGACCAAAGAAAGAGAACTTCAGACCAATCTCCCTTATGAATATTGATGCAAAAATACTCAATAAAATTCTTGAAAACCGAATCCAAGAATATATCAAAACAATTGTCCATCATGATCAAGTAGGCTTCATCCCAGGAATGCAGGGATGGTTTAATATGCAAAAAAAAAAATCAATGTAATCCACTATATAAACAAACTCAAAGATAAGAACCACATGATCATTTCATTAGATGCTGAGAAAGCATTTGACAAAATTTAACACCCATACATGATAAAAGTCCTGGAAAGATCAGGAACTCAAGGCCCATATCTAAACATAGTAAAAGCAATATGCAACAAGTAGCTAACATCAAACTAAATGGAGAGAAACTTGAAGCAATACCACTAAAATCAGGGACTAGACAAGGCTGCCCACTCTCTCCCTACTTCATCAGTATAGTACTCGAAGTCCTAGTCAGAGCAATCAGACAGCGAAAGGAGGTCAAAGGGATTCAAATTGGAAGGGAAGAAATCAAAATATCACTATTTGCAGATGACATGATAGTGTACTTAGTGACCCCAAAAGTTCCAATAGAAAAATACTTAACCTCAACAAACAAATTCAGCAAAGTGTCAGGGAATAAAATTAACTCAAACAAATCAATAGCCTTCCTCTACTCAAAGGATAAACAGGCTGAGAAAGAAATTAGGGAAATGACACCCTTTACAATAGTCCCAAATAATATAAAATATCTTGGTGTGACTTTAACCAAGCAAGTGAAATATCTGTATGACAAGAAGTTCAAGCCTCTGCAGAAAGAAATTGAGGAAGATCTCAGAAGATAGAAAGATCTTCCATGCTCATGGATTGGCAAGGTTAATACAGTAAAGATGGCCATTTTACCAGAGCAATCTACAGATTCAATGCAATCCCCATCAAAATTCCTACTCAATTTTTTATAGAGATAGAAAAAGCAATTTGAAAATTCATTTGGAATAACAAAAAATCCAGGATAGCAAAAACTATACTCAACAATAAAAGAACTTCTGGAGAAATCACCATCCCTAACTTCAAGCACTATTACAGAGCAATGGTCATAAAAAACTGTATGGTATTGGTACAGAGACAGGCAGATTGATCAGTGGAACAGACATGAAGACCCAGAAATGAATCCACACACCTATAGTCACTTGATCTTTGACAAAGGAGCTAAAACCATCCAATGGAAGAAAGACAGCATTTTCAGCAAATGGTGCTGGTTCAACTGGAGGTCAGCATGTAGAAGAATGCAGATCAATCCATTCTTATCACCATGTACAAAGCTTAAGTCCAAGTGGATCAAGGACCTCCACATCAAACCAGATACACTCAAAGTAATAGAAGAAAAAGTGGGGAAGAGTCTCAACACATGGGCACTGGGGAAAATTTCCTGAACAAAACACCAATGGCTTATGCTCTAAGATCAAGAATCAACAAATGGGACCTCATAAAACTGCAAGGGAAAAGACACTGTCATTAGGACAAAATGGCAACCAACAGATTGGGAAAAGATCTTTACCAACCCTACATCTGATAGAGAGCTAATATCTAAATTATACAAAGAACTCAAGAAGTTAAACTCTAGAGAGCCAAATCACCCTATTAAAAATGGAGTACAGAGCTCAACAAAACATTCTCAGCTGAGGATTATCGAATGGCCAAAAAGCACCTAAAGAAATGTTCAACATCCCTTGTCATCAGGGAAATGCAAATCAAAACAACCCTGATATTGCATCTCACACCAGTCAGAATGGCTAAGATAAAAATCTCAGGTGACAGCAGATGCTGGCAAGGATGTGGAGAAAGAGGAACACTCCTCCATTGTTGGTGAGATTGCAAACTGGTACAACCACTCTGGATCAGTCTGGAGGTTCCTCAGAAAATTGGACATTCCACTTCCTGAGGACCCAGCTATACCTCTCCTGGGCATATACCCAAAAGATGCTCTAACATACAACAAAGACACATGCTCCACTATGTTCATAGCAGCTTTCTTTATAATAGCCAGAAGCTGGAAAGAACCCAGATGCCATTCAACAGAGGAATGGATTAAAAAATGTGATACATCTATACAACGGAGTACTACTCAGCTATCAAAAACAATAATTTAATGAAATTCATAGGCAAATGGAATGAATATCATCCTGAGTGAGGTAACTCAATCACAGAAAAACACACTTGGTATGCACTCATTGATAAGTGGATATTAGCCAAAAAGCTTGAATTACCCAAGATGCAATCCACAGATCACAGGAAACTCAAGAAGAAGGATGACCAAAATGCAGATGCTCCCACTCCTTCTCAAAAGGGGAAAATATCCATAGGAGGGGATAATGCAAGCAAAGTTTAGAGCAGTGACTCAGGAATGGCCATTCACAGACAGTCCCACATGTGGCCCATATGAATACAGTCACCAAAACTAGATAAGATTGATGAAGCTAAAAAATGCATGCTGAAAGGGATCGGATATAGATCTCTCCTGAGAGACATATCCAGAGCATGTCCAACACAGAGGTCCATGCTAGCAGCAAACCACTGAACTGAGAACAGGACCCACTTGGCGGGAATTAGAGGAAATATTGAAAGAGTTGAAGGAGGTTGCAACCCCATAAGAACAAAAATGCCAACCAACCAGAGTTTCCAAGGACTAAACCACTACCGAAAGACTATACATGGACTGACCCAGGGCTCCAACTGCATATGTAGCAAAGAATAGCCTTGTTGGGGCACCAGTGGAAGGGGAAGCCCTTGGTTCTGCCAAAGTTGATCCCCCAGTGCAGGGGAGTATGGGGGCAGTAAGGGGGATGTATGGGGTAATACTTATATGGGGAAGTGGAAGCGGAGGGGATGGAGGCTTATGAACAGGAAACTGGAAAGGGAAATAACATTCAAAATGTATGTAATGAAATATATCTAATAAAAAAATTTAAAAAAAATTAGCAGGAGGCTCAGATTTCAAATTTTCAAGCAAATTCAGGTTAGCACACATTGGGAACTCTTCTTGATGTGATATCCTCCTTGTCAACTGATTTTATAATAGCAGCAACAACAAAAATATAGAAACAACAAAATATTTTTTCTTTCTTTCTAATGTATAGGAAGAAAGGAGGAAGTGAGGAAGGAAGAACGGGTTATGCCGTTTGAAGCACCTTCATTTAATTTTCAGAAAAATTTAGCTCAGTAAATCAATTTTCTTTTTTCCTTTTTTTATTGGATATTTATTTACATTTCAAATGTTATTCCCTTTCCCAGCTTCCTGTCCATAAGCCCCCTATTACTTCCCCCTTCCCCATAAGGGTGTTTACCCCCATCCACCCCCTTACCGCCTCCACCTGACATTACCCTCCACTGGGGGTCCAACCTTGGCAGGACCAAGGGCTTCCCCTTCCACTGGTGACCCAATAAAACTATTCCCTGCTACATATTCAGTTGGAGCCCTGGGTCAGTCCATGTATAGTCTTTGCGTAGTGGTTTAGTCCCTGGAAGCTCTGGTTGGTTGGCATTGTTGTTCTTAAGGAGTTGTAAGCCCCTTCAGCTCTTTCAATCCTTCCTCGAATTTCCCCAAAGGGGGTCCCATTCTTAGTTCAGTTGTTTGCTGCTAACATTCACCTCTGTATTTGACATGCTCTGGTTGTGTCTCTCAGGAGAGATCTATATTCAGTTCCTTTCAGCATGCAGTTTTTTGCATCATCCGTCTTATCTAGTTTTGGTGGTTGTATATATATGGGCCACATGTGGGGCAGGCTCTGAATGGCCATCAGTTTAACAACCACAATTAGCTGTCATGTCTCCCAAGTCTTCCATTTTCTCTTACTCCTTAATTCATTTCAGTTGCTGACTGGGGTTTTACTCATGGAACAGGAAGGGTTAACAGATTCATTTACAGGATGAAACTCATGGCGATCAAGAAAGTTATCAGAATAAAATGTGAAAACTCTTATTTTCTCATTGAGAATATGATATTGTATTAAGGTATATGTTCCACACAGACAGTGGACAGTGTCAAGCTATGATTGACTGTATTGCTGTACTAGTTGGCATATGATGACTACATGGACCAGAAAGCTTTACTTTAAGATTAAGTGATAGCAACTATTCTTGATGCTAGACCAAAAATCTGGAGGGAGGTAGCCTACTAAGACATTAGTGGCTTTGAAATGACATCCTTCTCTTTGTCCTCTGTGAAATGAGCAGTTTGTCTCCTATCTTCTGTTCTTGGGGTGCCTAGATGACTACTTTCTTGTATAGCAATGTAGGTAGAAACGAGGGGAGAGGAGAAGAGTAGACGTTCGATCCAATCATATCTTTATTTTATTAATAACAAAGACAAACTTTAACTGGGTCCACAATCAAGGGCTTCTTGTTCACTCACACTGGACATCCTCCAGCCTCTAGTCTAAGCGTTAAGGGAATAATATAAAGGAACACCAGGGTTTGTTTCCCAAGGATATAAGGAATCTTATCACCTGAGGTCAGAAATGGTACCAACAGGATAAGTCTGGATTTGGTTAGAAAACAAAATGTGGGTTGGAATCGGAGGAATTGAATTTTGTTTGAACAGCCTGCGTTGTATGCCATACTTCTTTTAAAAGCAAACAGTGGAAGCTTACCACAGATCACACCTTAAAGCTGACTCGAGCTTGCTTACTCCAGCCGCCTTAAACTAGTACTGCTAGGACTTTGATTTCACAGATGATGGAAGTTAAAAGATTGGGTGACAATCACAGAAAGACATACATGGTATGTACTCATTGATAAGTGGCTATTAGCCCAAATGCTTGAATTACCCTAGATGCCTAGAACAAATGAAACTCAAGACGGATGATCAAAATGTGAATGCAGATCGCTCCTGAGAGACACAGCCAGAATACAGCAAATACAGAGGCGTATGCCAGCAGGAAACCACTGAACTGAGAACAGGACCCCTGTTGAAAGAATCAGAGAAAGAACTGGAAGAGCTTGAAGGGCCTCGAGACCCCATATGTACAGCAATGCCAACCAACCAGAGCTTCCAGGGACTAAGCCACTACCCAAAGACTATACATGGACTGACCCTGGACTCTGACCTCGAGGGTTGCAATGAATATCCTAGTAAGAGCACCAGTGGAAGGGAAGCCCTGGGTCCTGCTAAGACTGAACCCTAGTGAACTAGACTGTTGGGGAGAGGGCAGCAATGGGGGGGTTGGGAGGAACACCCCATAAGGAAGGGGAGGGGGATGGGGATGTTTGCCGAAACCAGGAAAGGGAATAACACTTCAAATGTATATAAGAAATACTCAAGTTAATAAAAAAAAAAAAAAAAAAAAAGATTGGGTGATGCACCAAGCTTCATGGTCTAGTTTACACCGCTTGTACAAAGCCCCTCCCACCAGTGACTCCTCCTATCCTGAAAGCACTACTTAAAATAAAGTGTTTTACATGTTCTAAGCTGGTTTGGTTTCTGAAGCATCCTATGGAGAATTTTAAGGGAAATTTATGAATGAATGAATGAATGTATGTATGTATGTATGTATGTATGTATGTATGTATTTATCTTAAAGTGTTGAAGCCTTCCCCACCTAACATTACTCTGTTGATTTAAATTGACTTTTACAAAGCTTTAAAGGTTGCCTGCCATGTGCCAGAAAACACAATGTCTGTTCTGGATAGTAAAATTATTCTAGACAAGGATATAGGCTCATAAACAAATAACTATAATTATGACATGATAAATGTTGTCATATAAATATTTACAGTGACATAGAATCAGGTTAGCAGATTAGCCTAAGGGTTACTACAAGTCTGGGGACAGTCTACGGGAGGTGACAATTAAATTGTGGTTTCAAAGGATAATTATGAGAAGCCCATTGGAATCACTAAGGATCACCAAGTGTTGAAACAGAAATTTGAAAATGTGAAAGCTTGAACAGGTTTAGACAATTCCTCTTGTAAAGCATGGCATATTCAGTTTATCATATTTTCCCTGTTACTGGTAAAGCCTGGCATGAACATTTTTGTTTACAGAAGAATTATGTAAACAATTCCCCATTAGCATATCCAAACTTGGTGTAAAACCAATTTCTCTACCCTAGAGGTCTAAAATTCTTACCTTTGAGTACAAAATGTGTGTTTGGTGATCAACTTTCAATTATTTTTCTCAGGAAGGGCCATGGATTACCAGGACACAGAGTTTACACATGCAGCTCTTGTATTTGTGGAGCAGTAAGTTAAGTCAGTAGTTTGCATCTAAGCTAGTCAAAGAATTCAATCTTTAGCCTTACATATTGGCTTAAATAAAAATAGGTTGATGAAATAGGAGTAAAATTGTTGATAACTTCTAGAGACAGAATCTTTTCATTCTTCTGAATGAATTCTTTCAAACATTTGCTCTTTCTCTGGGATTTTTATCATTCTTATGACCAGCTTTGGAGCTTGGCAGAATATCCTTATGGCTTACTGTGTAGATTTGCTGAGTCAAGTCTTCTGTGGACCTCACCTTTCCCATTAAGCAAGTAAGGCTCCCAGCAGTTTAAGCCAGTGTGCATTTCCTTTAATATGTTGAATAAATATGGCATAATGTTGAAAGGAGACAATGAATAATGATAGTAAACTTTTACAAATACATAACTCCATATGTATTCTAAACTATTCAAAAGACTAGTAAGACCTTAACTGTAAGAACTATTCCCACAGTAACCAGATAATTCCTACTAAATATAAGAAAGTAACAGTGTTGGGGTCAGAAACTGGGTCAGTGGGTCAAGATCCTATTAAGTCTAAGGATCTAAGTTGAATCCCTGGAACCCATAGGGTAGAAAAGGGGACTCGTTCCTGCATGTTGTCCTGTGGCTTCCACATATGAACCCTGTGTGCATATGAGTACATGTATGTAATGTGCAAATGTGCAAACATGCAAACACATACACACAGAGAGAAATAAATGTGATAAAAAGAAAATTGTTGTTTCAAAGAGGACTTTTATAATTTGAAGCACTGTACAAAGTCCAATTCAAACATTTTTCCAGAACTGTACTTACACAGACACCAATAACATTGAACTCAAAATTGGTAATAACTGTTGAGTTCAGTAGGCTATAGAACCTCTTCTGCTCTACAAGACCACATTTGCATGTCCATATATTTACATACATATACACATATTTAAAATATATCCCAATGATTCATTAATTAGTGGTGAGGGAATTTGTCGTTCTTGAGAACATCATAAAATGTATCCACATGGATCTAAAGGCCCTATTGTGTAGCCTACCATGTATAAAGCAATTTGCTATTGTTTTATAAAAAAAACATTTTGTCATGTCAGAGCAGGCTCCGAGATACAGCATGTGTGTGTATTCGTGGACAACACTGAAAATTTGATTCTCTCCTCTTACCTGTACACGAGTTTCAGAGATTGAATGGACTCAGATGGCCAGGCATGCATAGAAAGAGTCTTTATCCTATGTATATAATTGCTGACCCTATATATCACTTCTCAACCTGTGGGACGCAATCTTACAGTGGGTTGTATGACTGGATATGGGGTTTGTAAAATATTTGACCACAGTAAAAGTCTCTGCACTCACAGTGCCTTCAAACTCAAAATCAAATGTGACGTAAAAGTGAGACAATAACTTCAGTGCTCACTCCTGTTGCATCATAGAATGTCATTCTAGCTCTGATTCTGAACACAGCAGCCACACTATGCTCTGTGTGTGTGTGTGTGTTGTCATGCTACACAATGCCAGTCAACCCTGTCTAGTTTCTGACCATAGTTAAATGTCTGTCACACATTCCCATGCTTTATGTACAAAGCCTTTTGCTCTTACATAAAATGATGATTTGTATGTGTCCTTACTGTCATTCCTCAGCATTTGAGTAACAAATTAATACATCTTTGAATTACATTGGGTTAGAGTGTCTCATTCTAAAAATTGCTGTTTGAGTTGCTGACTTGAGCTTCACAAAAAAATTCAATAGTACATAAATCAAGAATTTTTAGCAACTTCTAAAACAACTCCAAACATACTTATGTTATTTTGTACTGCATAATTATACTGAGAAATATTCTCAGCATGGATTCTGATAATCAACTGATCAGCTCTGAAATGCATTAACTATTCTCTATGTCCCACAGTATCAAAGAGATAGCCAACATTTAATCTTTTATATAAAAATAATCAGTTAATTCATTAATATGCAAATATGTTTCATCTTTAAGACATGGTAAAATTATATAAATAAATATATCAAATAATTATTTTAAAAAATGCTTTCATTACTTAACATCAGTAGACATTTTTATTTTTATTCTTGTTTTGTATGAATTTTTGAGGGTTCACAAAAAGGTTTCACAGACAAAACAGCACAAATGGAAGAATTCTAAGAACACCTGATATATGTGAAATAAATTAACATTAATATTATATTTAGCATTTATAGGCACCCCGTAAATTTATATGTTATCTTTATTTATATTATGTGTTGGATATATGCTTGTGCAAGTATGTGTGCCTGGGTTTCTATGTGTGTGCATGTATGCCTGTATGTCTGTATATATGTATATGTGTTGTGTGCTCACACATGTTCATTTGAATGTGAGGGTGCATGTGTGTGTGCACGTAGGTGTTTGTATGGGTTTGTGTGTATGTGTATGTATCTATATGTGTGTATGTTGTATGTATATATTTGTCAGTGTGTATGAGCACACACAGGTTCATTTGCATGGGAATGTATATGTATGTCTGTATGTACATTGTGGTTTTATGTGTCTGCATGTTTGCATGTACATTTGCATGTTAGTGTGTAAATGTTCTATTGTTTCTGGAATGTGATGAAATTGACCAAGTGAACCAAGTGCAAAGGACATGATATGATCAATTGATACAGATATGGACTGTGCATGGTCACTGAAAGCCTAGCACATAGGTAAAATTTTTTAAAAATTACTCTAACCTATTTCATGGGGATATCACATGACATAAGATTTTTTTCAAATTTATTATAAATTTTATGTGACCCCTGCCATACCTACAGTCCAGCATTGACCACTATGTCCTTATGCAAAACATGACTGTGTGTGTGTATGTGTGTGTGTGTCCCTCCCTCTGTCTACCCTCCTCTGTATGTGTATATGTGTACATGTGCATGTATGTGTGCATGTGAATGTGTGCAGTCTGAGCTGGTTCACTTAACAAAAGTACCACAAATATCCCAGGTAGTCAAAATATAGCTATTTTCTCATAGTTTTGAAGGTCATAATTCTAAGATCAAGATATCAATAGGGTTGATTAGGTGTCTTTTTCTGTGGCAATGTAAGTTATAGGCATCTGGCTTCTGCCTTGTCACGTAACCTTCTCTCAGTACATGTAAAGTGAGAAAAACAATTTCCGGTATTTCTTTCCATTCTTTAGAAAACACTACTTCATTAGATGGGGCCTCGTCTATATGGTCTAATTTTGCCTCCATGAAATATAAAGGCCCCATCTGTAAGAAGAGTCACTTTTGGGGCAGATTTTTCAGTAATCAAACTTTTAGTGTGTCATTCAGTCTATATGTGAACATGTGTGTATTTTTATTTCCGTGGTCAAACCTTGGTAATTGTGTGACCTTTAATTTATGCACTACAGAAGGTGAGGGAATCTGGGAATACATATTCTTCCTTTTCTTCCTTCTCTCCCCCCTCCTCCACTCCACAATCTCACTAGAAGATAACTTAAAAGTAGGCAAAAGTTTTATTATAAATAGAGATGTCAGGTATATAAAGGAAAGGAAAGTGATCCCATTTAAATCTTAATTTTAGATAGACTAATCATGTCAGAGGATAATACTAACAGAGTATTTAGTGTTATCTGATATTCACATGTAATAGGATCCTGTGAATTGTAAGCCTAAACATAGGTTAGGGACTTTTTTGGATATTAGTTTTTGGCAAGTGTAATTTTTATCTTGCAAAACAACTTGTGTTGTGTGCCCTCTTTGACGCCATGTGAGTCTGTTGCTGGTTATACTGCATTTTCAATCCATGTTCGATTTTACTCAATGCCGGGTGATATTTTGGTATGGCTTCAGGAGAACGGCTATGTGACAGAATATGAACGCCATGTGAAAGAAGACACAGGGTCTGCTTTTAATAAGAATCACCTTACGGAAACTGATGCACATAACATGTGCTTAGTGTTGAGATCTCTCTCGTTCCATAGCTATGTGGGCCATGCAGCTGCCGTCTTTGACATCATAATCTTTGTGATATAACTGAATGGCATCATATATTCACACATACACACATATACATAATCATAAGCATAATCATATACATCATATACCTATACATAAACATATACATCATATACATAGACATAGACATCATATACACAGACATGTACATATATATATATATATATATATATATATATATATACAGATCTCTATGAATGAGATTTAGTTACTCTGATACATGGCCATACTGACACATTGTGGGTACCTAATCTAATGTAACTGGTATCTGGTTTAAGACACCGATGTGAAGACAGACACAAGAAGTTACAGAAAATCAGAAGAAATAACTGTGACTTAGGCAGTCATGAGGGGAAAAAAACCAAAGACTGCTCCCTGCTCCATCAAAGGGTAAAGCCATGCTGATACATTTGGGGTGGGGGAACTTGTAGCCTTTAGAAGCAGAAGACCGTTAGTTTCAGGGTTTTTTTTTTTCAAGCTTGGCCATTTGGAGTTCTTCGTAGTTCCATGCAGGCTAGGAAACGAAACAGTATTTATTGCCCTGTTTGCTTACAATCGCTCTTACTCTCTCAGGTAACAGTGGAGCTGCCAGAGTTTCAAAGGCAATCACTGCTTCTGAGAGCTGTTGGATTTATCGAGAAAACAAAACAAAGGTGCCATTTCTGTTACAAGTTTTAGATAAGCTGATATATATTATACAATCACACACACACACACACACACACACATGATTTCTTTGAATCTCTTTACATGAGTTGGAAAGAATGCCACTTGTTGAGATAGAAAGCCGGGTGCAATGAGCACCATAGCTTCTAAGTTCTCAGGGCTTCTTAAGGGTCGGAATAGGATGGGAAAGTCATTTCCTTGACGGCACTTCTTATTTCATTTTACTGAAACATTCCAATGAGAAGTGTAAGAAGCTTTTTATCGTCATATCAGATTTACATGGTAAAATTTAATGCACTTCTTGTCAGCTTTAAACACTGGAAATATCAATAAAATGTCAAATTATATTTGACTTCAAACCCAAGTGGTTATAAAAATGCAATACAAATTTACAATCATTTAGTCTTCCCCTTTTCTCACAATAAAACCCTGTTTTATTCTTTATGGGAAGCTAAAATTATTTTGCTCAAAGCTGGTAATTTATTAAGGCTTACATAAGATCTGAAGCACGTTTCCTTTAGAAATCAATGGTGAGTTTGGAACTGGGACCAAACTTTTTAATTATGGCTTTGAAGTAATGTAACTGTGGTTTTTTAATGCCTCATACATCTGCTTGAACGGTTATATGAGTTTGTTCAAAGTTCTGGAAGCAATGAAATTCAATTTTTGGACAGTGAGCTGGTGCAGGGATAGTGGTGATGCTGACTGGCACGTCCAATGTAATATCCTATAATGCACTTTGTGATTTCACTCACACAATGAACGTCTGGCCCAGGGTGTCAGCAGGCATGACATCAAAGGAAGCTTTGTCAGCCTTCTGTTCAAATCCTTGTATCTCCCCTTCCTCCCCTTTCCTTCCCGAGGATCCTGGCATTGAAAGGATTCACTCCCTCTGATGAAAGGTTTGAAGCTGGACGCTTATTCTGCTCACTGCAGTTATGAGAGTTTGACCTTGTTTTACAGACTTGGAGTTTTGGGTTATAAGCATTTCAATGATCCAGAACTTCCACCATTCCTCTCAAGGGACTGCAGCTGAGTAGGCACAGACAGCACTTAGAGTGAAAGAGAACGAAATGGGAGATTTTGGTAGCAGAAGAAAGAGATGGAGAAAGCAGATTAGCAGTGATTAGGGAGCTTCCATTCACAGACCTGTTCCTCAGGCTCCCTTAGAGAGAGGGCTTCTGTAGTATTTCAGTTTGTTCATGTCTGAATCACAAACTTCTCAGAGTAAAGACCTAAACTATATGCCAGAATCTCTCCCTTTTCCATGCTTTTTCAACCTGCCTATACCTGTTTTCTTGTTTCTTTTATATTTAGAATTATATGACACCATTTTGATCTTTCAAATGTCAATGAAATTCTTCTTCATTCACTTTCTCTAGAAAAGGAATGACAGGTTACTTGCTAATATTGTTTGTTTATGGCCCTTCTTTATAATTAGTAGCCTTTGCCTACAGGAAACACACCTCAGAGACAAAGACAGACACTACCTCAGAGTGAGAGGCTGGAAAACAACTTTCCAAGCAAATGGTCAGAAGAAGCAAGCTGGAGTAGCCATTCTAATATCAGATAAAATCAATTTTCAACTAAAAGTCATCAAAAAAGATAAGGAAGAACACTTCATATTCATCAAAGGAAAAATCCACCAAGATGAACTCTCAATCCTAAATATCTATGCCCCAAATACAAGGGCACCTACATACGTAAAAGAAACCTTACTAAAGCTAAAACACACATTGCACCTCACACAATAATTGTGGGAGATTTCAACACCCCACTCTCATCAATGGACAGATCATGGAAACAGAAATTAAACAGAGATGTAGACAGACTAAGAGAAGTCATGAGCCAAATGGACTTAACGGATATTTATAGAACATTCTATCCTAAAGTAAAAGGATATACCTTCTTCTCAGCTCCTCATGGCACTTTCTCCAAAATTGACCATATAATTGGTCAAAAACGGGCCTCAACAGGTACAGAAAGATAGAAATAATCCCATGCGTATCAGACCACCACGCCTAAAACTGGTCTTCAATAACAATAAGGGAAGAATGCCCACATATAATGGGAAATTGAACAATGCTCTACCAATGATAACCTGGTCAAGGAAGAAATAAAGAAAGAAATTAAAAACTTTTAGAATTTAATGAAAATGAAGGTACAACATACCCAAACTTATGGGACACAATGAAAGCTGTGCTAAGAGGAAAACTCATAGCGCTGAGTGCCTGCAGAAAGAAACAGGAAAGAGCATATGTCAGCAGCTTGACAGCACACCTAAAAGCTCTAGAACAAAAAGAAGCAAATACACCCAGGAGGAGTAGAAGGCAGGAAATAATCAAACTCAGAGCTGAAATCAACCAAGTAGAAACAAAAAGGACCATAGAAAGAATCAACAGAACCAAAAGTTGGTTCTTTGAGAAAATCAACAAGATAGATAAACCCTTAGCCAGATTAACGAGAGGACACAGAGAGTGTGTCCAAATTAACAAAAATCAGAAATGAAAAAGGGAGACATAACTACAGATTCAGAGGAAATTCAAAAAATCATCAGATCTTACTATAAAAGCCTATATTCAACAAAACTTGAAAATCTGCAGGAAATGGACAATTTCTAGACAGATACCAGGTACCGAAGTTAAATCAGGAACAGATAAACCAGTTAAACAACCCCATAACTCCTAAGGAAATAGAAGAAGTCATTAAAGGTCTCCCAACCAAAAAGAGCCCAGGGTCCAGACGGGTTTAGTGCAGAATTTATCAGACCTTCATAGAAGACCTCACCAATATTATCCAAACTATTCCACAAAATTGAAACAGATGGAGCACTACCGAATTCCTTCTATGAAGCCACACCACTCTTATACCTAAACCAATAAAGACCCAACAAAGAAAGAGAACTTCAGACCAATTTCCCTTATGAATATCGGCGAAAAATACTCAATAAAAATTCTGGCAAACCAATCCAAGAGCACATCAAAACAATCATCCACCATGATCAAGTAGGCTTCATCCCAGGCATGCAGGGATGGTTTAATATACGGAAAACCATCAACATGATCCATTATATAAACAAACTGAAAGAACAAAACCACATGATCATTTCATTAGTTGCTGAGAAAGCATTT
This sequence comes from Rattus rattus, assembly GCF_011064425.1. NCBI lineage: Eukaryota > Metazoa > Chordata > Mammalia > Rodentia > Muridae > Rattus > Rattus rattus. Next base: position 48,709,216 of record NC_046155.1, read on the forward strand.
GACAAAAATTCAACACCCCTTCATGAAAAAAGTCCTGGAAAGAATAGGAATTCAAGGCCCATACCTAAACATAGTAAAAAGCCACATACAGCAAAACCAGTTGCTAACATTAAACTAAATGGAGAGAAACTTGAAGCAATCCCACTAAAATCAGGGACTAGACAAGGGCTGCCCACTCTCTCCTACTTATTCAATATAGTTCTTGAAGTTCTAGCCAGAGCAATCAGACAACAAAAGGAGGTCAAGGGGATACAGATCGGAAAAAGAAGAAGTCAAAATATCACTATTTACAGATGATATGATAGTATATTTAAGTGATCCCAAAAGTTCCACCAGAGAACTACTAAAGCTTATAAACAACTTCAGCAAAGTGGCTGGGTATAAAATTAACTCAAATAAATCAGTAGCCTTCCTCTACACAAAAGAGAAACAGGCCGAGAAAGAAATTAGGGAAATGACACCCTTCATAATAGATCCAAATAATATAAAGTACCTCGGTGTGACTTTAACCAAGCAAGGGAAAGATCTGTACAATAAGAACTTCAAGACTCTGAAGAAAGAAATTGAAGAAGATCTCAGAAGATGGAAAGATCTCCCATGCTCATGGATTGGCAGGATTAATATAGTAAAATGGCCATTCTACCAAAAGCGATCTACAGATTCAATGCAATCCCCATCAAAATACCAATCCAATTCTTCAAAGAGTTAGACAGAACAATTTGCAAATTCATCTGAATAACAAAAAACCCAGGATAGCTAAAACTATCCTCAACAATAAAAGGACTTCAGGGGAATCACTATCCCAGAACTCAAGCAGTATTATAGAGCAATAGTGATAAAACTGCATGGTATTGGTACAGAGACAGACAGATAGACCAATGGAACAGAATTGAAGACCCAGAAATGAACCCACACACCTATGGGCACTTGATTTTTGACAAAGGAGCCAAAACCATCCAATGGAAAAAAAAGATAGCATTTTCAGCAAATGGTGCTGGTTCAACTGGAGGTCAACATGTAGAAGAATGCAGATCGATCCATGCTTATCACCCTGTACAAAGCTTAAGTCCAAGTGGATAAAGGACCTCCACATCAAACCAGATACACTCAAACTAATAAAAGAAAAACTAGGGAAGCATTTGGAACACATGGGCACTGGAAAAAATTTCCTGAACAAAACACCAATGGCTTATGCTTTAAGATCAAGAATCGACAAATGGGATCTCATAAAACTGCAAAGCTTCTGTAAGGCAAAGGACACTGTGGTTAGGACAAAACGACAACCAACAGATTGGGAAAAGATCTTTACCAATCCTACAACAGATAGAGGGCTTATATCCAAAATATACAAAGAACTCAAGAAGTTAGACCGCAGGGAGACAAATAACCCTATTAAAAAATGGGGTTCAGAGCTAAACAAAGAATTCACAGCTGAGGAATACCAAATGGCCAGAAACACCTAAAGAAATGTTCAACATCGTTAGTCATAAGGAAATGCAAATCAAAACAACCCTGAGATTTCACCTCACACCAGTGAGAATGGCTAAGATCAAAAACTCAGGTGACAGCAAATGCTGGCGAGGATGTGGAGAAAGGGGAACACTCCTCCATTGTTGGTGGGGTTGCAGACTGCTACAACCATTCTGGAAATCAGTCTGAGGTTCCTCAGAAAATTGACATTGAACTGCCTGAGGATCCAGCTATACCTCCCTGGGCATATACCCAAAAAGATGCCCCAACATATAAAAAACCCCCGTGCTCCACTATGTTCATCGCAGCCTTATTTATAATAGCCAGAAGCTGGAAAGAACCCAGATGCCCTTCAACAGAGGAATGGATACAGAAAATGTGGTATATCTACACAATGGAATATTACTCAGCTATCAAAAACACCGAGTTTATGAAATTTGTAGGCAAATGGTTGGAACTGGAAAATATCATCCTGAGTGAGCTAACCCAATCACAGAAAGACATACATGGTATGCACTCATTGATAAGTGGCTATTAGCCCAAATGCCTGAATTACCCTAGATGCCTAGAACAAATGAAACTCAAGACGGATGATCAAAAAGTGAATGCATATTGCTCCTGAGAGACACAGCCAGAATACAGCAAATACAGAGGCGTATGCCAGCAGGAAACCACTGAACTGAGAACAGGACCCCCGTTGAAGGAATCAGAGAAAGAACTGGAAGAGCTTGAAGGAGCTCGAGACCCCATATGTACAGCAATGCCAACCAACAGAGCTTCCAGGGACTAAGCCACCACCCAAAGACTATACATGGACTGACCCTGGACTCTGACCTCATAGGTAGCAAATGAATATCCTAGTAAGAGCACCAGTGGAAGGGAAGCCCTGTCCTGCTAAGACTGAACCCCAGTGAACTAGACTGTTGGGGAGAGGGGAAGCAAGGGGGGAGGGGTTGGGAGGGGAACACCCATAAGGAAGGGGAGGGGGGGGATGTTTGCCCGAAATCGGAAAGGGAATAACACCGAAATGTATATAAGAAATACTCAAGTTAATAATACAAAAAAAAATAATTAGTAGCCTTACAAAAAGTTCAAGTGATTAAATGGACTTCATATATGTAAGAGCTCAGTCTGTGTTAAAAGTGAATATAAGGTAGTTATTACATGGCTTCAGTTGTGAGCATTATTTGTAACCAGTGATTTGAAGAGTCAAATTATTGCAAAAGGTTCTCGTTCCCTTCCCTGCTTCTTCCTTCCTTTCTGTCCTCTGCCTCCTTGTCATCTCCAGTGCTAATCTCATGTCCTCACTCAACCTAGACCACAGAGCCCTCTGGCACGTCCTTTCTTCTTGCCCTCCTTCTTTATAAAGTAGAAAAGTTATCAGATGAGTTTTCTCTCCTTCCATTGTGTTCCGGAGTCTTCTCATCACATTTTGAAAAAGGAATTTCAGTTATCTAATGCATTCCTTTCTTACATTTTTGCCTGATCCTTTCTATGGACTGATCAGCTTTTCTATTTTTATACCTAGCACATATTGGGGTGTTTTTTTTTGTACTTGGTATTTTAATTTCCTTTTCTGCCCTGCCAAATGTTCACTTTCTGGTCTCTGGGAATTAAAGACATTATGGTGCATGGCAAAATGAATTTGAAGTTAAGGATGAAATTGAAAATCACCTTGCCCAAAAGTAGGATGATTGCCCTAGTCATTCGGCTATCACAATGCTAACGAGGGCTAAGGAGACTGGATAAACAGCAGACTGGAAAGTGAGTGCTATGCAAGCGTGAGCAATGAGTTTCATCTCCACTGCCCATAGGAAAACCTGAGCATAGTGCACAAGCCTATTATATCAGCAAAGGAAGCAGATATAGGATTATTTTATTATTACTGACCTGTCAGTCTAGATCACTGGTTCTCAACCTTCCTAATGCTGCAATCATTTAATACAGATCTTCATGCTATGGAAACCCACTTAACTGTCAGTTTTTGCTACTGTTATGAATCATAATATAAACAACTGATATGCAGGATATTTAATATGTAACCCCTGTGAAAGGTTCATTTCACAGTTTGAAAACCACTGGTTTAGACAAGACTGCAAGCATCAAGTCCAAGTTCATCAAGAGACCTTTTACACACACACACACACACACACACACACACACACACACACACACACACACACACACACACACACAAGAAGAGGAAAGTGATATGTTATGAAATTCAACTGCTGTTCACTAGCTTTGCAACAGAGGAAGGGAGCCGTGTGCCCAGGGATACAGCTACTGAGAAAGACAGAGAGAGGGTTCTCACAGATCTTCAGAGAAGCAATGCATCGCCAAAGACATGTTGATTTTACTCTGAGAGATCTGTGTGTCCAGTATGTGACCTACAGAACTGTGGTATAATAAAAGTAATTTATCAGCTTCAGTTAGTGGTAGTTTTGTCATGGCAGAAAACTGAAGGAGAAACAACCAAGAAAATGACAAACTTAATTGAAAAAGTCAAATAAATACAGCCCAAAAGGTAATAATAATTAATTAATTTTCCAATGCTTGGTCTTCCTGTATCCCTATCATTGCTTCCCTTTTCCCCCAATCCCCTCCCCCATCAGGTATAGACCGCCTCCCATCAGCCCTTGTGCTGGCATACTTGACCTCAGCTAATGGCACTGTTCGAAAAGCTGTAGAATGGCGGACAGTCTCGGAGGTTTTGCAGCCCCATTGTATGATATCTCTCTGCTTTCCTGAGTACAGATGCAATGTGGTCAGGCGGCTTCTTGCTCCTGTGCAAGTGCCTTCCCTGCATGGGTCATGTCGTCCTCAGACTGATGGACTCTACCTGTCTAACAGTGTCAGCCTACAGACACCTTTTCTCCTTAAGTTGTTTTCGTTAAGACATTTTATCACAGAAACTAATTCTCTTTCCTCTCATACGTAACTAAGAATCAGTGCCAGACAGTTTCATCTGTCAATAATTATAACTTTGAAATGAGACCCCTGATGTTTTCACTCTTCTTTCCCTTTGCTATGTCCCAGTGTCTCTCTCTTTTATTATTGCAAGCCATGCTTTGTGTAGACAGTCCTGTGTTCACAGCTCAGTGTTCAACCATAAAAGCAAGAACCACAATAAACACTTTGAACAAGCAAGACCCAAAACATTGATTTGGTTACACAGGTGATTTAAAGAATAAAGGAGTCATGTAGAAACAATCAAGGCAAGTTAGGAATTTCCAATAACAGGACTCAGAAATCAATTGTTTAAGTTCCCTGTGTGCTTAAGCTATTGCTTACCTCCCATCTTTCCATAATACCATAAGGTACATAAAAGCAAGCAGTTGATTATAAGGACTCTAGCTTTTGCCTCCTATCATTACCTAGGGTCTTCCTGTTGGTAAAAGGAAGCATTCCTCTGTCACTTAAACTAGAATCCGGCATGTTCTTGTTCTCATTTCAAATCTTATCTAGTAAAATATATTCCTATTCTGAATTATTTCTAAATCTGAAATCTGAATTTTTATAGTCCCATACCTTGCATAAACCAGCACCATTTTTCACTCTGCAGCAAGAAAAGAAGGGATTTTCAATTCATTTGCCCATGTACTATATCTGAAGTGTGAATATAAATATGTTCAACTGTTATCCAATAATAAATTATATTTAATATAGGCTATGAGGTGAGCATATTGGCTATGAGGTGAACAAATTCTAATAGGATTTATACGTTTGTCATGGTCTGGTCTTGCTTTTCACTGACATTTCAAATTCAGTTCATCTTTCATGATATGACATAATTGACTTCTTCCGATGGATCTGTTTACTTTTTTTAAAAGTTTCTTTTTTTAATTAATCATTCCATTCATTTACATTGCAAATTAAATCCCACTTCCTGATTACCCCTCCATGAACCCCCATTCCACATCTGCCCTCTCCCCCCTTCCCTTTGCCTCTATAAGGGTGCTCCCCCACCTATACTCTCCTGACCCACTGCTCCAGCCTCCCCCTACACTGGGGCATCAAACTTCCCTGGAACCAAGGGCCTCCCTTCCCATTGCTTTCAGGCAAGGCCATCCTCTGCTACATGTGTTTCTGGAGCCATGGTTCCCTCCAGGTACACTCCTTGGTTGGTGGTCTAGGATCTTGGAGAACTGGGAGGTCAGGCCAGCCTATGCTGTTCTTCCTATGGGGTTGCAATCCCCTCCGCACCTCCAGTGCTTCTGCCAGCTTCCCCACCAGGGTCCCTGAGCTCAGTTTGGTGGTTGGCTCCAAGCATCCACATCTGCATTGGTCAGTTGATGACCAGACCTCCCAAGTTCCTGTCAGCAAGCCACTCTTGGCCACAGCAACTGTGTCGGCTTCGGTGTCTGCAGACAGGATGGTCCCCGTATGTGTGTGTGTCCCTGTACTTCTAAGCCATCATTTTCCATTCTCAGAAATACTGTTCTTTCTATCTTCTCTGGAGCCTCACTCCTGCTGTTGTAGGACGTGAGGATTTACTGCTATGATTGGTGATGTGATAGTTAAGTTCGCTACTTGATGGGATCTAATATCACTAAGGAAACAAGCTTCTATTCATGCATGTGATGATTATCTAGATTAGGCAAGCGTCTGTATGTGTTTATAAGAGAATTTAAAGATTAGGAAAGTTGAGAGAAGAAGATCTATATTAACTGTGGACTGAACCATTCAATAACCCAGGGTGCTGAACGTAGGTAAAAGGAGGAAGCCCAGATGAGAATCTGCAGCCATGACTCTCTTTTTCCTGACAGTAGAGCAACATAACCAGCTTACCTAAAGTTCCTGCTATCATGATTTTCCCACTCTGATAATCTGTACCTTAGAACTGTGAGCCCAAATGACTCCTTTCTTCCTGAAGTCAGTTTTGTCAGAATATTCTGTAACACCTGGAAAGTAGTTAATAAAGATAGGTAGTGTAATTCAACTAGATTTTTATCTGCTATTCTTCTAGAATTTACCCTGTTAGAGAAGTACCCAACTGCTCTGTTATTCCATCAGATAGTTTTATCACTGTTATTACATTTGTTGTTGTTATTGTTAATATTAATTGTAAGAATAACAGTAGTAAATACTATTTTCAGACTTTACTTTTCTGTCTCATCAGTCTCAAAGTTGCATTTTATTTCAAGTATAGAAGGGAACAATTTTCAATTTGTGTCTTTCCTGTCTTTAAATGCATATCGCTTGAGTTGAGATAGTCATCCATCATTTAAACTCTCAAAGCTTTTGTAAGAGGTATGCCCTTGTTGGAATTGCAATATTACATGTTGATGGTACTTAAATATTTTCAAACCAGTACATTTCTTCCAATAATAATTAATTTGCCATTTTCTGTTGCATCTAAGAGTCTCATTCTGTGAGTGTGATACAGTATTTTGCCCACCATTGTGTCTCTCAATACATAACAGCAGTCAGAACATGATTGTTGATAGACTATATGGAATAATTACTAATTTTGTAGAAAGGATCAAGGAGCTCTCAGGAAGATCATTGTTTCAGACAAGCAACATCCCAAAAGGACACTTTGATACTCTGAGGGTGTGAAATGAAATTGTCCAATAAGAAAAATGCAGAAGACCATAAAAGCACCATATTCGATTATTTATAAATGCAATTATTTACATTGTAGCAATAATTACCCTAACAGAAAAGACCAAAGATTTCTAAGCATGAGGTATCTGAAACAACATGAATCTTTGAACATTTGTTTTCTCACACTCCACTTCTCAGGATTCCATTGACTAATAATGCTTAGGATGAATGCAAGCAATCAGTGAACATATTTAAGTACCATCAATATGTAACAAGCATCAGGAGTGTTATCAAGGGCATAAGTCAGAGAGGTTTGCATGAGAATGTCCTCCATAGGCTCTGACATTTGAATAATTGAGCTCCAATCAGTGGCACTGTCTGGGAAGACTTAGGAGGTATGGCCTTGTATGAGTTGTTATGTAATTGTGGGATAGCTTTAGTAGTTTAAAAGATGTGTGCCATTTTCACTTCTCATCCCTCTCTCTCTCTCTCTCTCTCTCTCTCTCCCCTCTCTCTCTCCCCTCTCTCTCTCTTTCACTTTTGTGTCAAGATGTAAACCTTGTTCTCACCTTCTAGAGCTAATGCCGAGTCTGCATGCTGCAATGTTTCCTCACCATGAAATTTGACAATAAATTTACAATATTGATTATTACTGTGCTGCATTATGTACTATTACAGATTATCCAAACTATACTTATAACTAAGTATGTGACTAAGAAACCATGAATCTTGAGGAGACTAGGGAGGGGTAGATGGGAGGGTTTGGAAGTGGGAGAAAGAAGTGCTATTGTATTATAATTTCAAGTAAAATTAAAATGTTTTGATTTTTATATAATGCTATTTTGTTTTAATTTCAGAGCAACTTCTCGGCTCTTCTTGGCCATAATGTTTCAGAGATTCCTCTCTGTTTTAATGATTCTGACAGAGTGTCAGTTTCTTCTCCCGGTGTTCCTTCTCGTTTCTCTTTCTAAGGAAACACAAAGGCAATTCGCTCAACTAATGTGCTCAGTTGCTAGAGTCCCATGTAATTCAAACTATCCACATGGCTTCATAGTAGCCAATATGATACAATTCAAGATTCTTGGTAGAGTGTTTCTAAAGTCTTTTAAAAAATCAAACTTGGCAGGTTTGTGTCTCTTTCAATCTTTAAGAATATATTACCTGTGCTCAGGGAATGAAAGTAAAGCCGAGATGCATTAGATAAATTTTTTAAAATTATATGCACTACTGTGTTTATAACTCATAAAGACATGCACATTCATTTATATTAGCATATTTTGGTTACAAATTTATTGAGCAAAGACTCACTTATCATATTGCTGATGTTACTTAATAAAGATTTATTATTTCATTATTTTAAATTAGTATGTGTGTGCCTGTGTTTGGGCGCACACATTTCAGTGAAGGGACCCATGAAATTCAGAAAAGGGTGCTGATTCCAAGAGTTAGAGTCACAGGTGATCCTGAACTGACTGATGTGGGTATTTGCCAACAAACTTTGATCTTCTCCAAGACCAGTCCCAATTTTCCAAATCATTGGTGGTCTTTCAAAATTACCTAATTTAGTGGTTGCTAGTAAATTCAGAGTTGTACAACCATTACCACAATTAAACTTGGAATGTTTTTATTGTCCCTAGATTGTCCTACAGACATCAGTAGTCACTTCCTACAGCTTTCCCACCACCACTGTTGCCTTGGACAATCCTTGATATATTATCTGCCTACAGGCATTTGCCAATTCTGGTCATGTAGGGCAAATAATATCATACAACATTTTTTTTCAAGTTGCTTCTTTCGTTTAGGATATTTATAAATTCCTCTATGCTGTAGTATATATGGAGATGTAATTCCATTATATGACTAAATCGTATTTCATTTGGGTAGACTAACGATGTGTTATTTATTTGTTAATTAATTACTTAACATTTACTTGGTTTATTTCTCTCTTGACACTAATAATAAATATGATATTGTAAACACTTCAGCATGTGTAGACATTTTCCTTTCTCTTGAGTAGAGACCTAGTAGCAGAAGTAGCACATACGTTGAGAACATGTGACCAATTACAACAAAGCCCTCTTAAATAGTAGAGCAAGGGGTAGAGGATGACACCACGAAGTTCCTAGATCTCCTCCCCACACAGAGAATTTAGAAAAAACCATGTGGAGCAGTGTGAAGAAGCAAGGAGGACGACCCCCAGATGGACCAAACCGGCATTCCGCTGTACCCCTGCTCAGTGCCAACTTCCCCGGCTGCCACCAAGCACAAAAGAAAGGCTGAAGGGCATGTTAAGGGGAAAAAGCCAAGGTGAAGGATGAACCACAGGGAAGATCTACAAGGTTGTCTGCTAAACCTGCTCCTGCAAAGCCAGAGGCCAAGCCTTAAAAAGCCCCTGCAAAGAAGGAAGAGAAGGGAGGAAGAAGGGGAAACTGATACCGGTAAGGATGTGAATAATCCTGCAGACGCCAAAATAGACCAGGCACAGAAAGGGAAGGTGCTGGATGCCAAAGATTTTGATAACTGTGGACTTCTGGTGACTGTACAGATTGAAATACTGTTTTTATTACATTTTATAAAAATGCAGAATTTTGTTTTACTTTTTTAAAAAAATTATATTGTTAGCACACAGAACACTTATTGCTGTGGGGGAAGAATCCTGTGTCACTAACAACATATTACTCAAGCTGGGTTGAGGATAAAACAGTCTCCTTCCTTGATGATTTCGAAGGTTCTTTTTGGCTTCCAGGAGAGACATCCTGGCCTTGACAAAGGTGCTACCTAAGGCACAAAATGCCTCGTGGTTTGAGAAAACTCTATATACATTTTTTCATCCTCTTCCCCCTGTACCATCAACAAAGATGTAATTCCCTTAAAGCTAGAGACCTGTTGGAATCTGACCCCCAAAATTGGTTTTACTCTATTGGGCAATGTGGACTTTACAGTGACTTCATCGAGTGTTCTCAGAAGAGCGCTGGTTCCTTTTATTAAAGATTGTGGCTCTTCGGATTGATAATTCTTCTATGTTCATTTCCTGACAGTCAGGGTCAGCGTGCGAAAAGTTGTTAAACACTATCCTTAATGTGAAATGTCAACCCTCACTCTAAGCTACTTTCCCCTTTTCAAAGCATTAAGCAAAGATTTCATTGGGTTTTATAGTGGATTTCTGATGTAGGTAGTCTGTACAGGAAGGGATTTGGAAGTTCTTGTTTATTGTTAATTGTCTGCGCATGTCCTGCCTGAAATACCATGATAGTTTATGAAAAGTATCTTTAATAAAGTTGGTCGCAGTTTTTTAAAAAGAGAACATTTTTGTATAAATTTCTGAAAAGTCTTCCATTATGCACTATTGAAGAGGACCCTTACTGAGGCCCAAGCTAACAGGGATATTGTCAAGCACAGAGCATCATGTCTGGTACAGAGTAAATTTCAGCCTCACATCTTAAGCTTGTGACTCTTCCAATCCACTCTCAAGTAGTTTTCTTTCAAAACACCATCAACCCTAAATATCATGTCTGCTCTTTTCTGCTTTTGTGTTCTCTGCCTCCCTCTAGACTCCTTGAGGACAATGTACAATTTATAATGTCGTTTTATCAGGCCTCTTGAGAATCTAGCAAGAGCTCTAGTCCATAGTAACCCTCAGGAAATACTTGGAGTTGATTCTAATTTCAGTAAACTCAGGTCTTTTCTTAGCAAAGATCCTATTCTCTGAAAGTGACACTTACTAATGCTAGGAGAAGGTAAATGCCCTACAGGATAAAGCAGTAAATCTATAGCAGAAATTTCAGAACTCTAGCCACATGGTATGCTGAAAACTGAGTTCATACTTCAAGTGCCTCTTAACTCCCAGAAACATGTGCATAGGATAAACAACTGCTAGGAATTATTTTTCTTGACTAGCCTCTTTCTGTTTCCTTCTATAACAGCAAAAATTAATTGGCAATAAGGTGAGAAATGAACATTGATTAATAAGGACAACTTATCTGTGTTCTTCAAAATGATTCATAAAAGAAAAAATAACATGTTTCAAGATAAATTATAAATAGAATTGGCTATAACAGGGTTCTTGAGGTAGTTTGTATATTGATTATGTGGGTGGTTGTATGACTATCCATCTGTTGAAGGTTATATCATAACTAAAAAGAGAGAAATTTGTTCTCTGTAATTATACCTCAATAAAGATGACCTTAAATTGGATCTTCCTTCATCCAAAGAAAAGAAATGACTGATCTATTTCTCTATGCAACTTATAAATTAATGAATAAGTTAATAATTCTGAAATATGTCTAATATCAAATTCAAATGAACTGGAGCATTTGAAATTAAGTTAGGAGAACATGGAATCATCTTATTTGAGACCGAGAGAGAAAGGGGGCTCTGTGTTAAGAGTGTGAACTACTCTTGCCAAAGAACTTGCTCTCAGATTTGGCACCATATCAAAAGACCACCTACACCCTCCTGCAACACTATCTTTAAATGAATCAAGACTACTCGTCTCCTCAGGACTCGTGCAATTATAGGCACATATCCATTCCCCACATCCATCTTATTAAAAATAAATGTTTCTAATAAATGACAATATATGAGAAATATGTTTTTAGAAAAAGAAAATGTTGAAACTGAATGCCATTATAAAACAATGGTTGTTTTGTAGAAGTTGTTTTAGTCATACATATTTATTTACATATTCAGAATATTTGCTCTTTGAGTTCATGTGTGTGCATGAGTATATGGGATCAACATTCCACAATTTGTCCAAGACTGTGCTGATTTGGATAAAAGGTTCTACTTTCTGGGTAATGTTTCTTCAATCCTATTCAATGTAAAAGAGATAGAGTCATTCCATGTTTGAAAGACAACGGTAGATTTGTTTTAAATGCTTGAAAATGCATGAAAAAATGTCATGGATATTCTGTTTCTGTTTTAAGACAAATAAGCACGGAAATGACAGAATTGGGCTTACAGGATTTGTGTTCCTCCAATTTGTGCTTAGCTGTCCACATTCTGAGTGTTTATATACTCATCTCAATTTGCTACAGCCTCAGGGAGGGGTCTTGTCATAACTCTTTCATGTCTTGACTTTAGTAGGTGGTACATTTACACCTGCTCTGTATGCAGAGGTTTGTCAGGAGGAATGAACATCACAGGCATTACTGTGCATGGGTTGCCTGTACCATTAGGAAGCTACAAACTGTCAGTTGTGAACCACAGAATGGAACTGGAAAGCAAGGAAAAGACCAGACCATGCTTGTGTTAGCTTAGATGAAGAAGAAAGGGGCTTTTTTTCACTAAATATATTGAGAGATGGAAACAAAACAAAACAAACAAACAATACAAACAATATGAGAACATGATCAAAGTCATATTTCTTGTCTTTTACTGTTTGAAACTTACCTTCAGAAGGCAATGTCATCATTTTCTTAAACTTTTGACTGATCCATCTTTGGACTAATGGATCCTGTTGAACAAGAATATAGGGGTTGGTTCTGAGGCTTTGATCGGGAATACGCATGCAAATGCTGAAGATCCTGTTCCTCTATTGGTTCTTGATCAATCAATAAAGATGCCAGTAATAATGTTTGGGAAGAAGCAGTGGGACATCAGGTTCCCACAGGCAGGCTAGGAGCTATAGGGGGAGGAAAGGGAATTCACCATGCTTCAGAGAAAGAGAAATTAAGTCACCACCAGCCATTTGAGATCTCAGGTGCAATGTCCATTGGCCACTTCCCCAGGCAGGAGATTAGAAATGCAACCAAACTGAAGGTCAATGGAGGGTGTTGATCAAGGAGAACATAACCTGGCAAATAAGTTGAAGGCAGATTTAGAGGTGCTGAGCTAGGAGTAAAGGTTACTGAGCAACCAAGCTGGGGGGCAGAGTCAGAGGTGCTGAGCAGGGAATGAAGGGAAGAGCCAACTAGCCTCAAAGGGTTTAAAAGTGCATTTAGCTAAATGCATACTGAAACTAAGCTTGTGTGTGTGTGTGTGTGTGTGTGTGTGTGTGTGTGTGTGTGTGTGTGTGTGTATTTCATCCACAGATCCAAGGGAACCAGGGTGGTGGCTGGTAGCATGGTCTGCCCAGAGCTTAAAGCAGGGTAGAAGAAATTATATGATACATAAGAATGTCTTATTGGCACAGTCATTTGTGGCTGCTTCCATAACTCTATTGCAGAGGTCTCACCTGTGAGCAAGTGATATTAAGGAGCTATCTAATGTGCATAGAATATAACACAAGCTTCATAGTTGTTTCTCAAATAGGGATTATTGTGAATAATGTGGACATTAAATGATAAATACCTTTAATTCAAGCAGTCTAGGCAAAAAGGAAATGAGTATGTCAATTAATTGTGAGTCCTATAATTGAAGGACTCAGAATAAATCATAAGACATTACGATCCTTTGAAGTGGAGAGACTTATAAACCCACTAGCTTGCTATTGCTGCCAAACAAATAAATAAGCATAACAAGATAAATTAGTTACCTCAGATTACTGAACCAAACAGAGTAAATAAAGCAATGTTAGATTCTCTGCTTTGGTCTCAGAAGCTGAAATCAAAGGGTCACGCAGAGCTGTGATTTGATCTGAAGCACAAGGTCTTGGCCCAGCCCCTAGATATTGGTAGAGTTAAAATCCTTGCAGTTTAAGAAAGAGGGACCTCAGCAACTAGAAACTACCTCCAACTCCCTGCCACACAACATTCTGAAAACACAACATTAATTTACTTTTTAAAACTGAACATGAGAATTTTCTTCTTATTTTAAACTTTTCAAATAGAAAATACCATGTCCATTTAAAGTACTCACCGGGATGGGTCAGGGCCACTTATATAATCACTTCTAACCAATCAACCATTAACTAACTTAGGACCACATATGTCAAGGTTCTGTATATTTCATACAGTGTAACCTTTTTTTGTGTATTTCCTTGGGATTATAGACGGGCTCTTATATAACTACATATACAGGGTCTCGTCTTAAGAGGCTGAATTAGAATTCATGATTCTCCTGCCTCAGCCTGTTGAGTGCTAGAATTGCAGGTATATACATCAAGACCAGCTAGATTCTGACTTAATCATAGGATTGAGTGCCATAATACGAACTACCCTACTCAACTACAGGGGACAGATTATACAAAGTGAGCATACTAAAGAGAAAGGTCTTGTGTCTGTATAATAATTCAGCCTATTGCAGATGCTTTTATTTTTCAAGAGCCACAAGTCTATGCATGCTCTGCATGCATCATGAAGTGTTTCGTTTGGGCTGATGAAGAAATAAGTGTTGAAGATAATGATATAGTAAGAGTTAATGGTAGCAGTCAAGGTGAGAAAATAGTTTATGAATACATTGTAGAAGAAAATTAAGGTAGAACTTGGCTGTGGGTTGAATGCTGAGTGATAAGAAGAATAAAATATACTCTATTTTATCAATCACAAAATACCACAGAAAGGTAATAATCTAAAATGGCAAACATGTATTGCTGCTCAGATTTTGGATTCCTATATCTAAGATTGGACGCTCACATGACTGCTTTGAGAAGCCTCTTTTCCCCACACTCAGATCTCCCTATAAAGATATTTTAGCATTCTTGCCACATCATCTCTGGCTTTTCTTGAAGTAAGTGACCCAAGGGAAAGAGGAATGCCAATGTCACAGTGCCTTTAATAAACTCACGCAGAAAACATGCTGTTGCTTTTGCTACATCTTACATGTTGAAAATGGTTCACCAAGTATGGCTTACACCCAAGGGATCAAGAGGTAGATTTTTGAAGAGAAAAATTGTAAAAACAATGCAGATACATTTTCAAACTACTACAAGCGTTGTTACCATATAATTGTACATATATATATATATATATATATATATATATATATATAATATATATATATATATATATAAATTCTCATGAGTTTAGAAGATTAAATGTATGTGAACTAGAGTGGGTTTGGAGCTGGGCTTTAAATGATGCTGAGGATTTGCTATGGAAACATACAATGGAAAACCAAGTAGGGTTTACAGAACAGACCAGGGCATGAAGAGGGATCAGAGTAAGAGTCCACTGAAGCTGAACATGTGATTTGGGGGCAATAAGACAGAAATCAATAACAAGAGAGAACCTCTTCCTGAAGAACCTTAAATAACTTCAAGTGAAAAAAGTTCACTTACTTCAGGAGTTGAGAATTTATGGTGTTTCATTATAGAGAACTACTGACAGAGGACAGCATGGCACAATCTTGGCTCAAAGTGGTATTTCTGCTGTTGACTTGTGTTCCAGATGCAAGGTTTGCTCCTCAAATTCAGTAATACCCAGCAACCTAGCTGTACTGTGTGCTGAAGGGACTGATTGTGAATCAAATTATTCATCAGGTTTGGAAAGATTTATTGAGGAATCCTGAAGGAAAAATCCCCTGTCACCAAAACGAGATTTAAACTGCTTAAGTGCACATAAGTCAAGCAGAAATTATGGTAATTGGACTTAAGCCTGCTTCCCTCTCTGCATACTGTAAATAAAAAAACGACAGTTTAAACAAAGGAACAAGATGTAAATACAAGAGTGAGATCAAAGCAAATCTCGAATTTAATTCTACACAAAGAGAGCAAAATCGAAGATATATGACCAGCACTTTGTAATGCATTTTACAGCACTAAAACCTGGCAGCCGAAAATATGATTTGTTCAACTTGTCTAGATAGAGTTTGCAAAACAATTTAGAATTCATCCATTTTGGTGTTTCCCAATTATCTTGCATTTAATGAAGTCGTTTACTAATTCTCCACTGAAATATGCACAATGAGTAGTAACATATTTGCATACAAATGAATTACCCACAATTCACGAACTTTTCTTTATCTTTTATACTACCCATGTTCATGGTGTGCAATATAATTTTCTTTAGCAGTAATATAATTCTTTATGCCAACGGGTGAAAAAATTAAATGAATGAACAATCTTAGTGACAGAGTTAGGCCGACGATGTAGATTGCAGGTAGAATCACTAATCTTTATAAATTTGTTTGAATGTAGGATAATTTGAAAGTAGATCTCTGAGTAGATAAAGTTAAGATAAAAGAGTTTAAAGTAAGAATTTTCTGAAGATTTAAGAAGCTGAGATGCTGATAGGCATTGCAGAAAAGGGAATCAGGTCAGGCCTTAAAAAAATAAAAATAAAACTGGGAAATGGCAGGAAGCTAATTCAAACACCACTAGTTTGTCATTCCACATCAAGGCAATGATGAATGTAGAGAATTAATATTCGCTACGCTACTTGGTAGATGAACTCTGGTCAACTATTATCAATAAAATGTTTTCTTTCTATTCCATGCCATGTTTTTATAATGCAAGTAAGATTGCTCTAAGTGGTATAAAAAATGGACCTTGGGGTAGCAAACATCTTATTCTTTAATATAAAAGGAGATATACAAATAAAAACAATACACAGTGCACACAGGTACATAGTGACATTAGAATTTTGTGCATGGGCTGATTAGATAAAGCACTTTCTAAAAGACTTCTGGTAGTATATAAGTGAAGGAATTACAAGTAAAACGTTAGCAAGCATATTTGTATGTGATATTCTTCTAAGTCACATGGAAGCACCCACTGTAATTTTTAATTCCTTAAGCACAAGTGGGATCTTTGTTGTTGCTGTTGTTGTTGTTGTTGTTGTTGTTGTTGTTGTTGTTTTCCATCACTGATAATTTCAGTAGTTATAACCAAAATAGGTGGGGATCTTACTTGTTATTTATTAATTAAACAAATGTGTTTTCTTTTGTAATGAAAGCAATCGGGGTGATTGTGTTTCTGGCTTCATATTCTTGAGACCCAAGAGAAAGAACATTCACACTTTGTCAAAGTCCTCTGTGATCTAGTCGTTATGCGTCTCCAGACTCATTTTTATCCAACAACATTTTTATGTGTCTTTAGGACCCTTATCCTGCCATCTCCCCTGTTTTTCTCTAGCAGGATCTTTGTACATAATATACTTTCTATTATAAATCTCCAGGCCTTTATCGTAGTCAACTCCAGCTCAGATTTTATTCTCATTCCTGAATGACTTACAGGACTCCAAACTTGCATTGTTAGTCATTGCAGTAAGCACAGAGATAATACAGCCAGCTCGTTTATAACATACAGTTATATCTGTTTTCCTGCTAGACAGGAAACTTTATTGTGTCTGTTTGGCACATTGTTTCATCCTTTATAAATAGCGCTTTGCTTAATTCTGTAGTCAGTAAAAATTTCCAAAGAGCAAAAACATGTATTTTTGAAAACTTCCAGGTTTCAATGGATGCAAATGTCTCAAGTGTGCTGTCAAGAAATAAACCAATCAACAAACAAACAACAACAACAACAACAATAACACCAGGAGGCATGCTCTAACTTCTGCTAACCCAAGAAGCAGTTCTTTTCTACCAATTAGTCCCTGCGGAGGCACTTGGAAGTGAGAAGGCATTCATCAATGAGTACCTGAGAAATGGCCTTGCATCCAGCGTTATACAAAGAGTTGCGTATTTAATCAGCATTTTAGTAGCTTTAGACCTTAAAATGCTATCTGCTCACTTGGCATTGCTCTAGTGAGAAACTCAGCGGAAGGAAGGCCTGTGTAACATCATCCTTTCTAGAAGGTGGGGTACTTCTCCTGTGAAAAGTTAGATCAGAAAACAGAGCAAAACAAACTTGTTTGTTGGTCACTTTGTCAAAGACTGGTTAGCACCGGCTTAACCGAAACTCACTTTATATATTTGGCTCAAACTCACAGATCTCCTCTTGCCTCTGTTCTTGAGTTTACTATTGTCAAATCCTATGTAAAACCACTCTGTTGTGTCCAGGACACTATTTTCTTGGAGCAATTCACTGCCTTTGGTTCTTATCAATTTTACATCCCTTGTTCAATTATCCCTGAGCCTTGGAAGCAACAGGATTTGATAATATAAGAGCACAGTCAGTTACTCTCCATACATTGACAAGTTATCCTCTTAAATGTCGTTTCCTGAGAGACAGAGGTGGGGAGCCTTCTCTGATGAGGCTTGGAAAATGCACTGATCTGTGTGGTATAGTGAGAAGCTGTCTAGTGAAAGATTCAAGCATGCACTCCATCTTGCGGCGTTTGCCTCAAATCCAATCATCAAGGGATTAATTGCTTTCATAATATTTATGCCACCGTTGCACTGGTGGTATACCTTGCCATGCAGGTTTGCAGTTGGGTAATACGGATAATTACTTTTCGTCTCTGGTAACATGCATAGTACCTATCAGAATTATGAAGGCTCTCCAGATGATGCTTCCATGGAAGTATCAGTTTGATTCGTCTCTGTATTGGTATTTTAGGAATCTTTTGTGGTAGTCGTTTTCAATATAACTGAAAAACAGAATGCCTTTAGTAATAGTGACTCCTCTCCATTTTTCCTTTTCTACCAGGTTTCTGATGCCATACCCAATGTAAACTCTTTAAACCTTCCTTTCTGTTCTATTACTCCCCATGTCCCTTTATAGAACTGTGCTCTAGTTCCTCGAGCCATTAATAGTTCTTATCTGATTCGCTTTTTTTCTATTTTCCTGACCTCCTTGGGGCATTCAAAATCACACACACACACACACACACACACACACACACACACACACACACACACACACACACTGTAAGACTCAAGAAAAGCCCACCGAGTCCTGCATCTCGGATGTCCCACTCACAGAGACACAGAGACGAAGATCAATGTAATAAACAAGAGGTTTACTCGTCCAGTGCACTAGGGTGGTTCTGCACTCAGGGCAGAGGCGACCTCCCGGAACAAGTGCACACACGTTTTATACCGTTTTAGGGGTACAAATTGCATCAGCAAGGTTACAGTTTAAACGTATTGGCTAAGCATATTAACCTTTAAATCTATTGGCTAGTAAGTAGGACATACATTCAAGCTCCGGCAGGGAGATATCTTTGGCCATGTAGAGGGGGTAGTGGGGGATCGTGACACTTCTAGAATGGGGTGTTTACTCAGCAAATTCCTGTGGAGCTCCGGGATGTTTTCTAAGATATCTTTTGTCTGCTTGATTGTTGGTTCCCGGCAGGAAGTCCTAGGCACCTGATGTTTTCTAATATAGCTTTTGTCTGCTTGGTCCCCACATTCCACAACACGTGTTATTTTAATCATCACTAATTCTGTTAGAAATATAATATAATTACCTTCACCGTAATTACACAGAACCTTTAGTATAGAGAGGTGCTAGGGATTTGTGTTTTAAGAGGACATCCTTTTAGGCAATGTGCTGTTCGGAGTATGTGTGCTCTTCTCCCAGAGTTTTAACTTGAGAGTTGGTTTCCTGACCTACAACAGTAACCTGCCTGCAAGATATACCGGTGCGATGGTGGAACAGATGTTATGTCATGGGTGTAATTAACCATTTTATTAGATTTAAGGTCTACTGCACGAGATGTAATCCGGGCATGACAGTACTAAACTGACCAAGAAACTGAAATTAGATATGTAAGGGGTCTTAGAGAAAACTTAATACTAATTATTCTGCTAAGAATACCAATAAATTTATTTCTAATGACTTCTTGGTACACGTGTTGATGAGTGTGCCACTCGACTCTCAGAGAAGCTTCTTCTCACGAAGGTGAGGAGAGCATAGAGACCCACAGCATTACAATGAGCAGAGAGTGGGTGAATTTGGAGCATTCAGCCCTCAAAGGGATGAGTGTCTTCTTTAAACCCCTCCCCTCAAGCCTCAGAGATAGATGTGAAAAAGGAGGTAGGGGTGGTAGTTGGCTCCCAGGAAACAGTGTTTGCAGACACAAGACTGATAACACACATGAACTGACAGAGACTGACAGCATACTCCTGTTCTGCTTAGGTTCAAACCAGACAATCCCAGCATGGAGAAGGAGAAATGGACACAAAGTCCTATTCCTAACCAAGAAACTATTTGCAATTGTTGCCTAATGGAAAAGTGGAACCAAATGTCCTCCAGTAGAGTGTCTGTCTAGGGCAGGTTCCACATCCAGGAGCAGGTGGGAACATAAAACTTTCTCCATGTTTATTTGTTTGCTTTTCTCTATTTGTATACAAGTGCATTCTTTTGTTTGGATTTTTTTGTCTTACTGTTTTTTGTTTCTTTGTTTTTATTTTGATTTGTTGAGAGGGAATGATAACATGATGTTAGGAAGTGGGGAGAACCTCGGAGGGGGGGAATATAATTAAACTATAATGTATGAAAAAAATCAAAAAGGGAGAAAAATGTTAAGAAAGTTTATCACCACTGTGAAGGTGACAACCTGTATGTGAGTGGGTGGTGTAACAGACTTTAGAAAGGGATTACTTCAATAGGACAGATCCCTAGGAACGAAGTTCATTCCTTTATGAAGCATACTCACAAAGCACTTGATTACCATGGAACTTTCTTGTGTTGTCTACCATGCAGAATAGACCGCCTCTAACAAAAAAATAGCCTTTTCATCAGACACCAAGTCTGAATTCATCTTTTTAGGCTCTCCAGCCTCTAGGATGATGAGAAGTATATTTCTATTATCTATTCCCTACCAAGTTATAGTAGATATGATAGAAGAAACCCCAATGGAATAAGAGCATATACCTTGATATAGATATAGTCTATAGATAAACTAATATGATGTTTTTGCTTATTCATACTGATCAATATTAGACTCATACAGAGCAGCAAGTATTTTCTGAAAAGATCTGGTCCTATGATATCTCTTTCAGCTCCCAACTCTTTCACTCCAAAGTTTCTATAAACAAATCCGAAGCCAATAAACGAGTCTATGCTGTCATAACATTACTTATTCACAAAGCTTTTGAATTTAATACATTCTTTTTCTTGTCACAAAATGTTCTTTGTATTTTTTCATCCATTTAAAATGCAAAACAAAAGCATCTTAGCTCAGGAACTATGTATGAAATGATCAATGGGACAGTTTAATCCATGGACTATACTTTCTTGAGACCTATTCAATAGAGTAATAGTAGTATTGGTTGCTATAATGAACATTTATTGGCCTTTGGCTATTTTTAAGTACTTAGTGAAACAGTGCTTAACAGAGTTCAATACTCATTTTCCCTTTTAGATAATAGACTAGTATTGCCACTCTAACTTGCTCTAAATTACAGAGCTATGGAAATAAAAAAAAATCGGAATGCCAAGCCTCTTATATTCCAAACCCTGACTTTATATTTATGAATGGAAGCATACACATTTAAATCATAACTATTAATATATAATGGGTCCTAGTATACAGAATAGCAGCTTGTGAAATAGTAATTCCATTATAGTGCTATCAAAAGGCAGACATGCTGTATGTCAACTTGGGCTGTGACAATTATGAAAGCTTTTATCTACAATTAGGAAGGAGGCAGAGGGTGGAGTAGAGCCTAGCATAAACCAACAGAAATAAGTGCAGCTTAGCCTGCCTACAAAGCTGGAGTAAACACGATGTGATCTTGCTTGCAGACTGGATGTCTGAGCTTCAAGTTCTGTACTTACCACTTCAAAGATTCGAATGTTTGATGTTGTTTTCCTGGTTTTGACAAATTCTCTATGATAGTAAAGCACGTTAAAATATGGGGAAAATCAGATGACAGGTTTTAAGCATCCTATAGTTTGGAAGGGTTATTTCTCTGAACCTAAAATTATTATAAAATGAGAAGATTTTTACAAAAATTGCTTTAGTAGCCGTCATCTCTTAAATTCTAACTAACTCCCAACCCAAACAAATGATTGTTTTTTCTGCGCCTTTTTTAGGCTTAATCCAAGGATCTGAGTTTCCCACGGCTGGCTCTGACTCATTTTCAGAGGTGCAAACCTCAGCGTGGTTTAGAAATGAACATTCAAGATATAATACTCCATCTGTTCCTGCTGTCTCTCTGAAACTTTTTTGACATCAGATCCATGGCATGGTTGCTTTTTGATGTTGGATCGATGATATAAACAATGATTTTGAGTGACAGCTTAATCAAGTTAAAACTCCAACAACCGTAGTTCAGAAGCACAAAAACATCTGCTGGGAATCTACTGAGAATCAAAGGATGGGCCTGAAAGAGCTTGATATTATAAAAGAGGCTTCCTGGAGGCCGTCTCTCCAAAGGGTTTCTTTTCTATTAGGGAAGATTGATGACAAATCACCAAAAGAGAAGCCGTTCTCTTTGAGGCAGGTGAGCTCAATGCCAGTGAGATTCGACTGTGGCTTTGAAATTACTGCTTCCACAGCACCCATCAGAGTTTCTTTGGCAATAGACAGGTGCAGTCAATCTCCGTTACTTAACCACACTCAGAATGTTCTTAACTGCCCATGAGCGGTTCAGTGCTTACGGCCAATGAAATCCATTTTCTGGGGCTTTAATTCAAGTAAATAAGAAAACAGACCATATATATATTGACTGCACAGGGCAGATATTTTTCTATGTTAATTTTTCTCGATCAAGTTAAGGCTTAAAAATTAGTAATGTCTTACAATTGCTGTTTGCTTTGATTGAAACTACACTTTTCCTCGGAGAGGATGGAAATGGCCTGTCAGTCATGCAGGGGTGTTAGCTGAAATTGCTTTAAATTTAATTATGTTATTTTAGATTTTACTGATCGCCTACTTGATGCTGCTGCTGCTGCTGCTACTGATAATGATGATGTGCGTGCGTGCATGCGTGTGTGTGTGTGTGTATAAAACGAGTTAGGGGAAATTTTTCTTATCCTTCTCTCTACTTGACCTGTCTTTTTTCTTCAGCTCTTTTTGTGCATAGTAAACTGGTATCTACTTTAGTTTTCTAATAAGCAGGAAAGAACCCTTAAGTGTCATGGCTTTAAGCACAGCTTTCCCTCTAACTTCCCCATGTTGCTCAGCTTTTTTTTTTCTACTTGAAATATATAAGATAATGGTGCAGTTATAATATATATCAGTTCCTTAGTGAAATACAAAACTTGTGAAGCATAAATGCATTTCCCTAAACTACTGTGATAATGTTGTATATGCACTAAATCATTACATTTCCTGCAGAATAGTGTGTACACATTATCATATAATATATATACATATAATATATATATTATACATATAGTTTGCTCAGGTCTGGGTGGTTCAAGCAGAAATTCTTATGCTATCAAAGAGAGAGCTGGTAATTTAATCAGAAATCTTCCAGCTTCGTAGATAACAATTCTAAGCATTTTCATTATTCGCCATCAATAGAGAATAAATGTTTCACTAAATAGCAATTTCAGAAATAGCCTTTATTGATAGAATTATAAGCTTGTTAAAAAGCATAACAAATGTCAGAAGTGGGCTCTTATTAATAACACACAGACACACACACACACACACACAGACACACACACACAGACACACACAAACAAACCCTCATACCCTCAATGTGGACGATAAGTACAATACAGATTCTCCCTTCTCTTACCAAACAGGACAGAAGAAGTCCCTTATGTGTGGCTAGGGGGCCATCTGGGATTACCTTTAAAGACACTCACATGCCTGGTGAAATGGCTATCTGTCTGGCTGTCTGGTGTTAGTTATTCTGGAAAGCAGCACCATTGCTAAGGAACATTACTTCCTTGTTGTCTTAGGGTGTCAAAGCTGTGAAGAGACATCGTGAGCATAGGAAGAGTTCGCCCACCTTGAGGATGAGTAAAGCTGAACATTTTCTGACAACACTAATAACAAATCCAGAGGTGTGTTTCCATGGGAAATCTAAATCCAGTGAAGATTAATCAACACAGTACTCATTTCCACTATGTCTACACCAAGGGAGAAGGAATGCTCTCCCCCAATATACACAGAGGTGCCAAAATCTTAGATGGTCTGAAATTTTAACTGTACCTATTGCAAATTTCTCGGAAGATAAATTTTATCTAACATAAGTAATCTAAGTAATATAATTGATACAGTAGAAATATCTGGATAGGTGGATACTGTTTTTTAAAATGAATAAATTTTAAAGAGTTTTTCCTAAGGCCATATGCCTGAGGTCATGCCCATCTGCCTCCAGATGCTGGGTCCTGAAGTACATCTCAACTGAGAAATTACTAACAAACCATAATGAAGATGTTCATGAGTACAACCGGCTCTGACATTGCTAAATTCTTCTCTAACTGTTGACTTATTGGTACAGGCATATTTCACTTTTTAGCAGTAGCTAAACTCCTAGAGGAATATGTATAATCTAATTTCAGTAAATTGTACTTGATTTTTCTTTCTAACTTATAATAGCACATAAAGAATTATGTCTTCACCCTGTGTTCTCAAAAGATACCTTAGCCTCTGCTACTTTTCTACAGTCGGCATCCAAAGTCTCCCCTAAAGAATGGATACCTCTCAACCCTAATTTTAACTGAGCCATCAAGCCCTTCTATAAGCCCTTTGAACATACACAAGGTAAGGATTCAATGGTTATGCCAATATCCTGAGGCTTTGATTTCTCCCAACCATTAGATAATCTATTGACCTAAATTGAGTGACTTATTTTTTTATTTAAGATGAGAATATCATGCTGTAGGTCAAGCTGGTATGAAACTCATTAGGTAGTCTGCTCTGAACTTGTATATGTTACAATCTTTCTACCTCAGCTTCCAGTTGCTGGATTAGAGATGCAAATCACCACATAGAGCTAAAGTTCAAGTATTCTTGATGAATTGCCCAATGATATTACACAAAACAAGCCATGTATTTGTATGTAGTTCTGACCTCAGAGATTGCAAAAGGTTTCAAAGATATAAGTTAATACTTCAGGCTCATAGGAAGAAAAGAGGTTAGAATGTTAGTCGTCTACCACTCAAAAAAGGTAAAATTCTACATGTGTTCACATTAAAGAAAATAGATGGAATCATAACAAAAAAATTAAAAGAGGCCTTGAAGAACACATAACAAATCTCCCCGAATAGAACTACTTCCTTAGCATTCGTCATAAAATAGTTAATTTGAAGGGAGATGATGAACTCAGTAGAGTAGTGTATTTTAAAATAATTTGGGGCTGGAAAGATGGCTCTGTGGGTAAAATGTGCCCTGCCAAGGCTAATGACCTGAATTTAATCCACAGAACCAGGTAGTTGAAGGAAGGAGAAAACTTGTTCCTTCAGGTGTTCATCTGCCAAAACATACATATATCCAAGTACATGCGCACACATGTGCGCACACACACACACACACACACACGAAAATATACAACATGTATTTGCTGGGAACTAGATTATTTTCTTCTCCTCTTCTATATTGAAGTCTTACATTCTAATGGGATGACCATTGGAGCTGGGATAGGTTCCGATGGTAGAAATTTGTCTGGGGTTCATAAAGCAATGATTTTTATCTTTAGCATTAGTAGTAAATTAGTACACAAGTGAATACGGAGCTCAGAACTTTGGGAAATAACCTGTTTTAGATAATTTCATGAGTGTTAAGCCTTCTCTCTGATTAGTGATGGGAAGAGATATGAGATACCCATTCAATAAGGAATAAATGAATTGAGACAAAGAGATGTTGTAACTGTTTTCAAGGCAAAGGAAGGGTCCTCACTAAGACTCCAATGGTGGCACTGTAAATGTGGACTTTATAACTTCTATAACTGTGAAATTTTTTATCATTAATGACAATTGGTTTGTTCTTTTGTTATGGCATCCTCAAGATATTGATATAGTTTCCTAAATAAAACCAAGTGACATGTGCCACACCCACTCCAGTGGAATCTGTGTGACATGGAGCTCTTGTGCTTTGTTTCTATCCAGAACAGAGGCCTGTGCCTAGAATGGCTTGGCCTCCTGGAGGTCCCTGGTGTCTCCCTACAAAAAGATGATGACCAGGGTCTATGCTTGCGGTGGAGGTGTCTTCTGTGTTCTAGACTTGGTGATCTTGACAATTTTAAGCCTGTCAGCAATATCTGATTTTAAGAATATAGCAGTGTGGGAAGATGGTCATGTACCTTTAGATGTCTCAGGAACTGAAAGTTCAGAGACAGAAACGTCTCACATGATCATGATCCTGATGAACTCAATGGCTGCAATGAACTCAACTGCTGCACCCATTAGTTCCCAGCAAATAGGAGAGAAATTAATTGCAGCTATTAAGAACATGACTGTTCCAGAAAAGCCTTTCCCCCTTTTGAGAAAGTTTTGTTTAGTATGATTCAGAATATTAGTGACTCTTTTAGAAAGACCATGGATAAGTTCCAACAAGTTGAGCAAACTTATCAAGAGTTAACTAGAAGGAAAAGAGAAGCTAACATTGAGCAAGAAATGAAAGAAATTATAGAATGGTGACAAAAAGTTTCCATATTATTCCAAGGGGCCATAAATATAGAGTTTAAATTTTATTAAAACAAAGGTAAATGTTGAATGCATGTCTGGTGCCCACAAGTCTGGCAGTATAACTGCAGTTTTCTAAACTATTGTTTGCAGCTGAGAATTGTTTCCTGGACTGTATGTTCAGCTTTCCTCCTTGCAAGACACATTTGGTGGGGTGATGAATAAGAGCTGGATGTTTGCCAATTATGATGTACCTGTTCTAACTGCTTAAATCTATGCCAAGAAGTAAAGCTTTTAGCAGCAACACACACATCGAGTTTGTGTCTGTTTGTCACACTGAATCCGTTCTCTACCTGAAATCCAAGCCTTGGTCCCTCTGCTGATGGACCAATCCCCTGGGTGGTCTGCGGCAGACATGGTTTGATTTTCCCTTTGATGATGTTTCTAAAATACATCCTGATGCTGAAAAATATGAGTATGTAATTAATGACCTTCTAAGTATTAAATATTAATAAGTTTATAGCTAATTGATACCTAAAGTAGAAGAGTATAATAGATTCTGGAACCAGAGTACCTGGGAAATGATCTAGGCTCTAACATTCAATATTTGCTTAGTTTCGTAGTTTAGTTTGTTAGCTTATCCCTAAAACAAGCAATAAAATAACATTAATTTCATGCATTTGTAATGATTAAGAAATGAAGAACACATAAGGCTTTTGAGTGAAGACATATACGGTCATTATCACTATTAACTTCTTGTTCTTCTTGTTCTTGTCCTCCTCCTCCTCCTCCTCCTCCTCCACCTCCTCTTCCTCCTCCTCTTCCTCCTCCTCCTTCTCGTCCTCTTCCTCCTCCTCCTCCTTCTTTCTTCTTCTTTGCACCAGCAGTACTTTCAGAAACAGTACTCTTTTAAAAAGTAAATGCATGGTAAACATTTTGAGGACAAATTTCACTACTTGCTCTATTTTTATCAGGATACATATTAAATATCTGATGTAAAAAGAATCAAAATTTCCTGCATATTATTCTCACTGCCCAAGAAAGCTGAGTGCTGAAAATGTTCAGTTAGTCCTCATAAGAGCCACTTTGTTACTACTTTATGCTATCAGAAGGATAAAGATTATTTGTATGTATTCTAAGAGATCTTGTAAGATCTGTATTTTCTATTATATTTTTACAACATTTATCTGCACCTTTTCTTGATTAATAGAAGAATGACATAGCAGAATAATGATAATAGTAGAATGACAATTATATAAAGAAGGCACAATGGATCTAACTTTAGGTATGGAGACACTGAATCAACCTCAGTGTCAAACCAAAAGGGTTCACCCAATTGCAGAGCGTGGAAAGTGTGCATGCTTTAGACCCTCCATTTACAGCCTAAATACTCACAAAGACTCATTTAAGCTACTGCTCAGAGACCATACTGTACTTTCCATACAACAAATAAATAAAATAAAATGTGTTAATTCATATTCCATAACTTAGGGACTTATTATGACTTAATTTGACCTCATATTTACCTTAGACACTCAACATGAAGTCAAAATTTGAATACATTATTATTAATGACCTACTATGATATATAGGTTGTCTACCTAAGACGTTCTCTGCTTTGAGGGCTTGGGTTCATTAATAAGTTGGTTTCCTACAATGGTCTGGTGTTTATAACTAACTAACTAACTAAAAATTAATCATATCCTACTCTGATTTGCTATAAATTGCTTGCTTATAGTTAGTTGATATATGTTTTTAAAGGTAAGAAAATTGATTTAAAAATTTCTTTTTATGGCCAAATGTGATGGATTTGTGAACAAAGGCATTTTCTGTGAAAGCCCGATAGCATGCACTGAAGCCTCTGAACCCCCATAAATATTGGAGATGAGAACTGACTTCACAGAGATGTCCTCTCATCTCTACCTATGTGCACATACATGACACATGTGCTAAAGTAAACACATACCTGGGTTCAGTTCTCAGCACTCATTGAGCAACTCACAGCTACCTTTTGCTTCCACCCAAGGGAAACTGATACTCTCATCTAGCCTTTAAGAGCACCCTCGTTTATGGTGCACATACAGATAAGCAAGTATGCGTACATACACATAAGTAATAGTAAAGCTGGTTAAGACCTTTTTAACAAGAGCAAAACCATGCTTGGTACCAAAAACCTAGCCCACTTCCCAGTACTAATGCAGTCATAGATCTCGGAGAAGAACCTACATCCACCACTTAACAAAATCAGTACAATCCCCAGCAGCTAAATATTTGTCTTTCTACTCACAGACAAGTGTCGTTATCACCACTCATGGTCACTTCTCTTTGCAACAGACCGAGATCATTACAGATAATCACGACCAATCAAAATGCAGTTGTGGACAGCAGTCCCAGTGGATAAATCTACAAAGCAACTTTCGCACCGAAGACTCCGAAACCATTCAGAAGAAGAGGAGGGGGAGTTGTAAAACTAAGAGCATAAGGGTGTTTTTTGTGAGATTGTGTCTCTTAGTAACATTGGAAACTAAACCCACATTGTCACACTAACATGACAGCTTAATTGTGGCCTGAACAAGGACAACAAGAGACATGCTAAAGTGGACAAGAGAAAGACCATGAGGTCTCAACCCTGCACAGTGAACTACGGACAACTAAGGAATGCTGGGAATGGGAGGAATAATCTTCCCCAGGGAAAAGCACAACTGCTGATCCAGTATAAGAGAGTTGTGAAAGCATACATGTGCGGGAATTATCCCAATTTAGAGAATTGTGCATATGCGTGTGTGTGTGTGTGTGTGTGTGTGTGTGTATTCATGCCAATAGAAACAGTTATAATAACAGAAGCTAGAAGCTATGAATTTCAAAGAGAGCAAGGAGACATGTATGAGAGGGTTTACTAAAAGTACAATTAAAAAATTTGAATAGAAAAACAAAAAGGCAAAATAGTGAGAAATATATCCTGCAATTTTGCTTCCCAGTATAAACGCACTTGAGCTCTTATTGTATCTTTTCTCAAAGAACATGTGACACAGAAGAAAGGAAGAGCTGATGACTTGTCACTTAATAATGACAAGTATCGTTTTTATCTGATGTCAAACATTATGGCATGCATAGTCTTTGATGACTACCAAATTGTCTACAGCAGAGGATCACTGTGCATTCATTTAAAAAGGCAAATAAATAATTTATTTCAGATATTACTCATGCTGATACAAAAGGTGTCAGTGAAAATGGTATAATAGGTCTACTAGTGACACAATTGTGAATATGAGTAACTGTAATATTTAATGCAATTTTAAATTTGTATCAAAAAGGATATACTTGTCTGAAATGATTCTTTTTGTTATTTTGTTATTGTTCATGTTAGTTTTCAAGTTCTATGCTCATTACTAGTTCTTCATGTGTCTGTGTGTGCCCACATATGTGTGTGTGTGTGTGTGTGTGTGTGTGTGCGTGTGTGTTTATGAGAAGGCTTTTTTTTAAAGATAAGGTCTTGCATTGTTGTGAAATTTTCTAAGCATGCCAGGCTAGTGAGCCCAAGCATCCACATTTCCACCTCTCTATCTCTCCAGTACTCAGGTTACTAATATGCACCATTATGCCCAGCTTCTCTTAGATGGATTCTGGAGATTAAAGTGGGGTCCTCATGATTACAAGTCAAGTGCTTTATTGACTGAGATGGCCCCTTGGCCCTCATCGTCAGTTCTTTAATCTGCTTGTGAAAGCCACGTTTTAATTATTCAAAACCAATTGATTTATGGACAACAGTTATTTATAATTACAGTGCCTACTGTGCCTTGGAAGAAAATTGAGGATTATATCATTGTTTGTAGAAAACAAAATGATACAAAACTAGCCACATTTTAACATTAGAATGAAAAACAGAATAAACAATTGTGAACTAATTTTGGGAATATTATTAAAATATTAGAATAGTGGTTAGAATTAAGTTGAGGCATGAAGAAATGTTTTACATAAGTAGGAAAAATGCTGAATAATTAAATAAATAAATCTGTAATTAAATCCACAGAAATTATTCCTATATCCATTCAAGATCTCTACAGGAACACTATAAGTGATTATATGTGGAAATTTGGGGACTTGATTTATGATTAATTCTTTTGTTGACTTGCTTTTTTTTTTAAAATTGAGTCAAACAAAAACAGGGATGAAGGTAGAGAATAATTAGAGCATGTACATTTGAAAAAAGTTTTAAAATGTAATCATCTCTGTGTATATGTGTGCGTGTGTGTGTGTATGCATGCTCACATGTAATAGCACATGCGTGCTAGCATGTATACTTGTGTGCATGTTTCTACTGCTTATTAACATGCTATCCTTTATTAAAGCAAAATAATCTGTTTTCTTCTAAGCAGTTCTCTTGATGGATCAATAGCTAACATTTTTTTCTGATTTAATCTTTATAGAAACTTTACAAGATAGGAATTATTATGGTTGCATCTGGCAGGTTGCAAATGCTCGTGTAAAGAGGGTTCTATGATTTACTTAAGATGGCAGGACCTCTCTGCAGCAGATCCTGGGTATGGAGTCAAGCATACTGACAGTACAACCCTTGTGGCTAACACACTGTGCTTTTTGTCTACCGTGGTTTGAGCTCATTGATTTGTCTTGATAAACTCCTGGGTTTTATGTGTCTTCTCTTTGTCCAATCTGCACAATCTTATGGTGGCTCCTTGAAGCCACTCCTACTATCTTAGTCAAGGATAGAAGGGCCTCAGAAGGCCACATCAAATGACTGAGACAATCACATCTTCTTTCATGTGACTTGCAGTTCAGATTGAGAGCGGTCAGACTCTGTGAGTCAATGAGATCACATGGGAAGAACTGAGGTCTGTTCAGAGCATTATTTTTCTTTTAATTTATTTATCTGTGTGTTCTGGTCTCCAACTATATTGAGAGAGATGTGAAAGAAATCTGAAGAAAGTACGGGAAAAAATGAAGTCAACCTTTCAATATGCCAAACCAAAAAGAGCCAACCAAACAAAGAAACCAACCATTGAAGAAAATAAAGCCTTGCCAGCATTCAGGGTCCTCCTTCAACCTCACTCTTGAGGGCTAACCTTGGAAACATTGTACTCTCATTTATCCCTCCACTTTATTTACCAGTTCTAGCTTCTGCTTTATCTCATTGACATCAAAATAACCCTAATAATAGTCAAGCTAAAATAGACCCATAGCAGTTCAAATAATATAATTTTGCGGCATCATAATAAAACAACTTGAAAAGTAGAGACGGTGATAATGTTAAGTGCAATGAATAACTTGATCTCGTGACTGTACTTGCAAACATTGCTCAAGGACAACAAGAAGTAGCATATTCTATGGTCCTTATAGGAGCTCACAGAGACTGGCCTGGCAATCACAGAGCCTGCACGGGCCTATGCTAGGTCCTCTCCAGAGACAAGTTGTGGTCTCTGTGAGCTTGAGATCTTGGTGCTATCAATGGGGAGCCTGCTCTCTTCTGAAGGGAAGTGGGAGGGGAGTGGATCTGGAGGAGAGGAGTTCTGCCCATTCTATTGATAGGCAGCTCAAATCTGACAAAGTTGATTCATGGTTTTTCATTTATTTCTTTTATAAATCCTCATATGTATCCCATTACTTCTTGCTGAAAAGGAAATACAGTTCTATTCAGCAGGTATGAATGCTTTTATATTAAGACCTTCCATTTTAACTCTGTGTGGTATTTTCACAGAGAATTTCCAGAGAAGCAGTTAAAGGTAAAATAGGAATGGTATGGGCACAGAAGCTGCTGACTTAGTTTGGTGCAACCTTGGCCCATTTTACAGGGTTAATGTGGGAAGTGGATATAAAGTTTATAAAATACTTTACGCTGCACCTTATACATAGCAGATATTAAAAATGCAAACTAGAGTTATTTATAATTCACACCCCCACATCCTACTTTTTGAGTCAAACTATTTAGTCCCTGCCCTACATTTTTATTTGGGGGAAGAAAAACTATAGCATGCATTTTCTCATCCCACTTGGGAAATCAGTTGAGAGTTCTCTGCAGTAGAGAGCTATCATCTAGCTGCTTTTGAGAGGGGTAAAAATACTGTTCATCACACTTCTCTTACTTAAGCCTGGATGAAAATGTGCCAAGTAGAAAACTGTTTTCCTGCAGTGGGGAAAGTTTAACATCCAACTAATCAGTCACACAACTCTATACATACACACTAATAAATGTTACCTACACAGGTCTGAGATTCAATCAAAGCTTTTTTAAAGAATTCTGTCAGCACACAACTTAAGGTCTTTCTCAAGGTACTGTGTCATTGGAAAAAGAGAGGCAATCAGGAATTAGGGCATTAAAATGGAAGGGCTAGTTTCTGGGTACATATTTTAACTACATATTTACATTCTGTGTAAACTTTTTCTCTTAATAAACATAAAATATTTCAGGGAAAGATCAGGGGAAGAATAAAAGGTCATAATTTGATAATTGTAGCAATATTAAACAAGGTCCCAAAAATTGTGTTTGTCAGAAAAGAACAATAGTTGACTTTGAAATAGACAATAAATGTTGTAAAGATACACAGGACTTTTGTGAAAGGCATAGTGTGGGTACATTTATACATATGTTCCCGTGTATATGTGCTGGTACCAGCATGCAGAGGTCATACATATAGAGCAGCATCAATTACCATTAATGACATCTTGGCTGAAAGGAAGAAAGAGATAAAGGTATTAATGACAAAATAGAGGCAGCTAACGATGGTTTCATGTTTACCGTATAAAACACTAGCATTTTAATATGGCTGTAACAATTCTCCATCTCATCCTTTTCCTTAAGGAATGTTGGTAAGGGCAGAGGGACAATGAGAACAAAAAAGGGAAGATAAAGAGAAGGAGCAGGAGGGAGAGTGTATGTATACCCAAAAAAACTGAAGCTAGAACTAGTCACATGACAACATCATGATGATATGGGACATGCTGGAGGTGACATCATTGCCTATGCTTCTGTCAAAGTATGGGCCACCCCAACAGTACATCTCTGTCCTGTCTATAAAGTCCATCTTCCTCTAAAACCAACTCGCAGGTCAAGGTTACACTAAAACTCTTCTATCCTCAAGAAATAAATACTTGAAATGACTGCATATACATATAAATATACTTGACATATATGTGGCAGAAAAACTAAGTTTGATATAAGTAAAGATTATGGCACCTTTTTGAGCACCATCTTTGATTCTTCAGAAATTTTGATATAATCATTCCACTTATTTGTAGCTTGACACAAGCGGGCAATGAATAACACTCAAAACAGAAAAGTAACCGTGGAATTGAAGAAAGTTCCAGAAGGTGGAGACTGGCTAATTAGAACTTTGACTGGTGTCATCTTGCAGTTATCACAGAATTGAAGGCCCCACCTGAGGAGAAGCAGCACTGAGGCCTTTCAGTGCTGAACCTTATGTGGGGGGGATTTAGAAAGAACAGCAGGGTCAGGTAGGATCACCATCCCTAGACTGGACTGGACACAATGCTCTTACATGTCCAGTCCAGTCAAACAGCCTACACTCTGAAGATGCCCATAGTTACCATCCACGCCACTCGCCTATTCAGACAGAGGTTCTGGAATAGGGTGATCTGGGTTCAATCAGCAGTTTCTTGGAATAATATCCATGATAGGTAACTTTTTTAATGCATGGTGTATATATAACGGTTTGTCCTTGTAGCAAACCTCTGGAAATATGGTTGCCGTACACTAATGGAATTGTCAGTTATCAGAGGCTTCAAATCTCTGTAATTTAGATTAATAAAATGTTACCTGCAAGTCTTTCATACTGGAGAGAATAAGCAGTGTTTCCTCACAGTCTGTACCTCATGATTATTTTTAGGAATATAAAATGTGAGAGATCGGACAAACTCCATTCTTCGTCTATGCTGTTCAATCTTTTTACCTTTTCTAGAAATAATGAAGAAATAGACGATAGACATGATTACTACAGCTCATTCGGCTCCCGAATTCTATGATTCTCGCTTTCCTGCAATTCCAACTCAGTTAAATGCCTGCCCATATCTCAGAGCATGAACCCTAATCCCCATTCTTCTCTCATGAATGCAGTGAACTACTTATTAAATATAATTCCTCTAAAGCTCAAAGGCAATACTCCTTCCTTGGAAGGTTTTTATCACCCCCACCCCCCTGCAAAAGAGCTGTTTAATTTCATGGTTATTATTTGTTTGTCAAAGCCCCACTGTTTATTCAGATTAATTAAAAACAATTGTCCCAGCTGCAGGATGGTGGCGCTTCTTGTAATGAAAATATCTTCAATCCCAGATTCATCAGCTTACATCTGATCCCATTCAAAAGTCTTTAACCTTCCTCTGCAAGGCGATATAACTCAAATGGCCCCGGACTTGTGTCTGTAGATGGGAAAATTGAATCCTTAGATGTACACCTTTTATTGTTAGGCTCTCGTGATATAAAGCCCTTAGAGATGGCCCCAACATGATATTCCTAGATAGAAACCCCTCCATCAGGCCTAAATTAGACAACAGGAAGTGAAAGTGAGTTGCTAAATCTTAAACTCATTTTAAAATCATCTTTTAGCAAATGATACCTCTAGATGTGTTTTGCTGTTTTGATTATCAAGAGCTCTTATGTGTTATAGATTAGCAGATGCTAGCATTTCCGAATCAATAAAGACAGCTAATAAGAACTAAATAGCTATTTGATGAAATAAACTCAATTTATTTTAGTTTGTAAAATCTGCTGAGTCCAAGTGCTGTAACCTGCAGTCAACTTTCTCCTATCCAAAATCATCTCCACAGAATGGGAAACTGCACATTAGAAGGTGAACAGATTCACAACTATAATATGAAAAACTGGCTTCCAGCATATTCTAACCTGCTGAAGAGAAGAGGGTGGGAAGGTGATCATTTCCCCCATGGATATAAAATTGAAAATGCACCTTAAAGACTCTAATACACTTCATTGTTGCTCAGAAGACCCCAAAACCCTCCAGATAAAGCTGATCGAATCAGCATTTCGAGAGCCTCACAAAACGTCTACTTTTCTATTTAATGAAGGTGTATAAAATTCTGCTAATTAAGGGACAAAGTCCTCAAACTCTCTCCATCATTACATCTTTGACAATAGCCAGTCGTGTCTGTATTGGCATTTATGGTGTTATTTGGACAATATTTACTACTCAAAGTCACAATTGTAATCTATGGCTCATTATTTAAATTCTTTTCAGTATGCTATTTTAATTGACTATTTTCTCTGATTTTTTACTTTCTTTTAATCTCCATAGCAAATGTGTCTTCGCTTCCAAATGCTGGGAAAGTAAAATGGCCAAACTATGTCGATGCCTAGGGTAGTAGTTAGAGAAACTTCAAAGCAAACTTCACATGTGTTGTAGAGATGCCTATGAACAGAAACGGGCGCACAGGGTCCGGGCATCCTTGTTCAATTCCTAGAGCTCTTTATGTCTGTTTTCCCAAATGCATCCCTTTAGCAAATTGTCACCTGTGTCCTCACCCTATCCTCAACTTCTCAATAGTTTCCCTCTTCAGAACTTACTGCAGTTTTATTTATGGAATTTATTACAAAATATGTCTGTAAAAACATTGCAGATGTAAAAACAGAGATGCAGATGTGGCTGCAGAAGCAGATGCATGAGTACACACACACATACACACACACATATACACACACACACACACACACACACACACACACACACACTTATAAAATGAAGGCCAGCCTTTTCAGATGAGTATATCTTCTCCTCTGAGAAGCTATCACCGTCTTCCATGAAGGTGACTCATTCTGGTGACTTTAAACCTTTGACCAATAATTCTTCCTAGGATGCTTAGTTCCAGTAGCATCTTTTATGACTTTCGGTCATAAACATACACACCTGTCACTCTGCTGTTCCAGGATAGGGGAAGGACTACCTGTTCTACGTGTGTACATCTTCATAATATGAGCATTCTTCATTATGGAGAACATAGCTAAGAACCATGGTGATTCCAGAGCCCCTCGCAGAGCAAGATTTTAAAAAGTCATAGGAAGATGAAATGGATTGCCTTTATTCTAAGAAGTTACCTTTTAAGTCGGACGCCTATGTAACTGTTGGGAGTCATGCCACTTCACACAGCAGAAGGGGCCAGGATCAAGTACTTGTCCAGTTCAGGAAGCAACTATTTCACACAAGAAAACTTCTCCCTAGAAAACCATGAAAGCGCATCACTCCTGACAGCTGTGCAGATGCCTGGAGGGACGTGCGGAGGAAAGCAAACTTCAACATTTCTGCAAGTTTGCCAGGGGCCTGTGTGGCTGCTGCCTAAGTGAGATGAGGTTGGAGCTTCAGATAATGATGGGCTTGTGTGAGAGGGAGGCAGGAGGACAGCAGTGGGGCTGGAAGCAACCTAAACCCTAAAATGATTTCGCGATGCTCTAAGAGTCCCAATTTTAGAAAATGCACAAATCTTAACCGAAAGCAGCCCAGACACAGCCGATGGGACCAGAGCTACACACAGGAATTAGCCAGGATGTTTGCAGAATCTTAGAAGGCGTTCTGGCTCCTAGAATATCATTCTACCTGAAATCATCTTAGAGTACTTGATTCTGTGAGAGGTGATGCAGGGTGTCCTTCCTCCAGTCAGCCAAGTGGGACAGGTAATACTCAAATGAGGGAAATAACCAGTAGCTCAGCTTTCCAAACCTCTCTTCCTATCCAAGACTTGACTCTGTGTACCTTTTTTCCCCCGATTTTAGAAGATTTTTCTCTTTTCTCTTTCCCAACAAAATACTTTTATTGATTATTTGGAAATTTCATACAATGCATACTTGATCACACATGATTCACATTTCTCCCATGTCTACTCTCCTACCTTTGTGCCCTGCCTCGCCCATCCAGAAAATATACACCAAGTTCAGTTTTGGTTGTTCCTATATGCATTGGTGCCTTGCTAAACTCCAAGTGGCCAGCCTGTCAAAGATAAAAGAGTTCTTCCCCACCCCCTTACCAGAAGCCATCAACTGTGACGAGGTACACATCACTATCTTTATCATAGTTTTTAAGTACTCTCTATATTGGTTCCTTGTTACTTTTAGTTACTTTCTAGTATAAGCATGAAAATTCTTGTTAACAGGGAAGGCTTATTATTCCAGGTACAAATTGAAGTAATATACAGCCTCAAGGCTCAATGCTATAATGGTGGACAGAATTCCTTTGGACTTTGGACATAGTTAAATTTTCATACCCTTTTGAGGAGAATGATAGTTCCTAATTTTGTCATGCTCCATGTCACAATTCAGAAACTTTCCAGCCAGCTGTTTGCAGAAAAAGGAACCTAAATGGTAAACAGGAGAGCTGCCATCATTTTCATTGTCATTGTTGTTGTTGTTGTCATCGTCATCGTCGTCTTCTTCATTATCATTATCATCATTACATGCATGCACAGATCTCACTGTTGGCCAGGCATTATTTTATTCCAGCATGTCTGTGTACTTCACTTCAAAAATAAGACAGGGTAGCTTGTTCAGAGTTATGTAGAGTACTGGATCATAACTGGATAGTAAACTGAGTTGACATATTGATGTAACTGTGAATCCTGAATCTCATGCTTATAAACGATGTAGCTCTTCCTCATAGAACTATATCCGAGTATTGACATTGACTATACTAGTAGAAGTATTGTGGGAAATAAAATGCTAGCTCTAATTTTGGATGAGTGAAATGTAGCAGAAGGTTTGAGGCAGAAAAAAAAAACAACATTTAATGAGTTTCTGATTGCAGAAGAATTAACTGAGATCCACAGAAGATAAATTTATTCAAGAGCACGGAGATAAAAGATCATAAAACTGAACTCTAAGGTTCCCAGCTGCCTTGAGTTCTTTCTACACAACCACAAGTTCACTCTACTGGGTGGAATATGGAGGGATGTGTCGTCAGTGAAAACCTTACTTTATAAAAATAGTAGATTGAGAGAAATTACTTTCCTTAACCCTTTTCAGCTTTGTTTCATTAGTTGATATTTTTTAGAATTAGTTTGAAGTTCTTGGAAAAATGGAAAGTAGATGTTCTAGCATTAAATATCTAGACAGGTAGCAGCTTAGATTTCAGGGATAGTTAGGCTGGAGTTTGAAATATCTTCTCCCAAAGATTCAGATGCTTAAGGATTGGGCCCGGCAGATTGAGCTAAGAAAGAGGATTCAAACTCTTGGTCACAGAGTTTATGAATGGGCGTTTAGGAGTGAGATCCGACTGAGGGGAATAGGCTCTGGACCTGCTCCTGTGGTCTGTATCTAATCCTCTCCTTCTCTTCCTCTCTCCCCATCTTCCCATATTTCTTCCCTTCCTTCCCTTCAATTCTCCTTCTTCCTACCTACCTCTTTTCCTTCCTCCCTCTGGCTCACATGAGCTAAGTGGCTATGATTTATCCAGCCTTGGACAATGACTTGCTAACCATCATTCCCCAAACTGGGAAACCAGATGGCCATGAACTTAAACCTAAGAAACAGGAAACACAAACAAATTATCTGTCCTACAAATGGTTTCCCACATGTATTGCCACAGCTATGAGAAACGGACTAACACTGTAACCTTTGAAAAGGTTCTGAGGCAAGGAGATGAGAAGAAAGGCTCCTGGAGGTAGCAGTTCTCTGTGATCAGCACTAATAAGACCCTTAGCCCTGGGCTTCCACTTAAGCTCCCGTCTCTCACGAGAGACCAGAGAAGGGCAGTTCTGCCTCAAAGTAAAAGTCTTAATCACCTTCCTGCAAAGTAGTTATCTGACAAAATGACTTACATTTACCCCAAGATACTAATTCACTTTCCCAGCTCTGAGAAACACTGTGGTAACATCCACAGACTCCTGGGGAAGGAAAACAGCTCACAGCAGCGCTAACAAAAACAACAAAAATGCTCTCAAGAAAACAGACACACACATAGGCCTTTCTTTACTCTCCTTTTTACAATTTGACAGCATGGCATGTGGGCTGAGTAGGTTGCGGTAGTGAATATTTTATCAAATTTTTGACAAGGCATCCATCTCACTGTAGGATGAGGCCCGATCTTAAATCATCTCAGACAGTTTTGCTTCTTAATTAGACAGTCAATACACTACCAATTGGGAGATCTGAGTTATACTTGGCATCTGAGATGGCCGCAATCATTGGGAAGTTGAATCTGGTCCAATTAAATTCTCCTGATACTTACTATCTCTTCAGTTCTGTGAGACAATTGGGTAGTCACACAGCAAACAATATTAATTTTAAATGAGTCAAGGCAGAATAGAAACAGCAGAGCCTGTTTTCAGCCTAAACCAAGACTTCAGTTTAGAATGGAATTGAGTTGACATGCATCGTCCCTGTAAGTATGTACACATTCTGAGGTCAGTGTATCCCATCCCTTCATTAAGACTGACAATTCCTATTGCCATGCGGCCTTCATGAGTATTACTTCTGTCAGAACAATTTTCAGCCAGTAAGCTCTTGATTGTATGTCAGAGTTCTAATTAAATTTGAGATTTGGGTTTTAAAATTAATGGACAGTAGTTAGCTCCTGGTTATATTTTAGGTAGTGCAAAATAGCTAGTTTCAGAATACTTTGAAATGAAAAATGCAACATGCCTAATCTTTCTCTAACCACAGCTTGTTAGAGTAACATAGCTATTGCCCAAACATATTTCAGTCAAGACAACCATGACACAGTTTGAGGGTAAAATGCATCTTACACAATTAAAATAAAATAGCAACAATAAAATCTAAATGTTGTGCTATAGTCCTGGTTTTCTATGGTGGCTTGGAAAAATAAATTTTATGTGCTTCCAAGGTTAGTTTTTTAGTTTGTTTGTTTTGGGGGGGTTGTTTGTTTGTTTGTTGTTTTTAAATATGGTCACTTGGAGATGGCTCAGTGACTTCCTTCCTCTTGCAGTGAAAGAATTTGGTTCCCGGCACCCACATGAGTGTGCTCATCCCTTACTAAAACATTGTCCGAGGTTTGATACCCTCTTCTGGACTCCATGGGCATATGTATTCATAAACACACACGCACACACACACACACACACACACACACACACACACACACATTTATAAACGTTCACAACTTAAAAAAGTAAACGTTATAGCTAATATCCACTTCTAAATTATACACACCATGTTTGTCTTTCCGGATCTGGGTTACCTCACTCAGGATGATGTCTTTTTTTCCTAGTTCCATCCATTTGCCTGCAGACTTTACAATATTTTTAACAGCTGAGTAATATTTCATTTTGTAAATGTACTATGTTTTCTTTATCCATCTTTTCATTGAGAAACATTATAGGTTGTTTCCAGGTTTTGGCTATTGCAAAGAAAGCTGCCATGAATATAGTTGAGCTAGTGTCTTGGGGTAGGATGAAATGTCCTTTGGCTATATGCTCAAAAGTGGTATACCTGTATCTAGAGGTAGATTGATTTTCAGTTTTCTGAGAAATTGATATATTGATTTCAAAAGTGGCTGTAGAACTTTGCACTCCCACAACAACTTCCCAGCATGAGCTGCCAATTGTGCTTTTGATCTTAACCATTCTGGCAGATAGGAACTGGCACCTACCATTTATTTTGATTATATTTCCCTGATGGCTAAGATGTTGAATATTTCTTTAAATATTTCTTGGTCATTTGAGATTCCTGAGAATTTTCTGTTTAGACTTGTACCCCATTTTTAATTGGATTACCTGGTTTGTTGATGTCTAGTTTCAGGAGTTCTTTGTATATTTTGGAAGTTAGTCCTCTGTCAGATGTAGGGTTTGTAAAAGTCTTTTCCAACCTAGGCTGCCATTTTGTCCTCTTGTATTGTCCTTTGCCGTACAGGAGCTTTACAATTTCATGAGGTCCTGTTTATTATTATTGACCTCAGTGCCTGAGTCATTGGTATTCTGATTAGGAAATTGTCTCCTATACCAACGTGTTAAAGGCAACTTCCTACTTACTTTTCTATCAGGTTCAGTGCATCTAGTTTTATGTTGAGGTCTTTGGACTTGTACTTGACTTTTATGTAGGGTCAAAGATACATATTTATTCACATTCTTCTACATGCCAACATCTAGTGAGACCACCTCCAGCTGATAAAAATGTTTTCTTTTTTTTGTTGTTGTTGATTTTTTTTTTTTCCCGGAGCTGGGGACCGAACCCAGGGCCTTGCACTTGCTAGGCAAGCGCTCTACCACTGAGCCAAATCCCCAACCCCCAAAAATGTTTTCTTTTATCCATTGTATAATTGTAGCTCTTTTTTTTTTTTTTAATAAAAAACCAAGTGTACAAAGGTGTTTGGTTTTACATCTGAGTCTTTCTTTTCTATTCCATTGACAATCCTTTCTGGTTTTATCCCAATACTATGAGGTTTTTATTACTATAGCTCTGTAGTAGAGTTTGAAATCAGGGATGGTGATATCTCCAAAAATTGTTTTATTGTGCAGGATTATTTAGGCTGTGAGTAGAGCTCAAGGAGGAAAGACAGGAATCTAACTGGGAGGGGGAAATAGAATAGATAGTGCAGGTGGAATAGGGGTGGATAGGAGGCAAACAGAATGCATCAGATTTATGGAGAATGGAGGGAGAGAGTACTGAGGGAAACAATAGGAATTGGGGTACATTTCAGGGGAAATTTAGCCTAATAGAAACTCCCAGGATTCCACAATGATTACTCTAGCTAAGAATCCTAATAATTGTGTATGTGGAGCCTGAACTGGTCATCTCCTATAATCAAGCATGATTTCCAGTGGAAGGATTTGTGACCCCAACATAGCCACAAAACTTTTGACCTGCAATTTGTCCTCCCTACAAGATGTGCTAGGGTAAAGATGATGCAGAAATTGTGGGAGTAGCCATGGAATGACTGATCCATATTGAGATCCATGCCATGGTATGGAGTCTACCCCAACACTGTCTGGAGAATCAGAGATCTAGGACAAAACCAAACATAAATGAAAACGGGGGGGGGGGTGTCAGTGAAATGATCCCTAATGGTACTCTGCTATACTCAGAATACCCTCCTGAGTATATATACTCATGCCTGCCCTCTGGAAAAAAAGACAATACCAAATAAGAGGTATAGATGGAGTTTTAAAAGATAAAATGGGAAGAGTCAAGTCATTCAAAGAGTAAATATGGGTCACTGAAGACTGTAATTATGAAGTCATGAGATAGAATTGAGTTGCCCCTGAGTATTCTGAAAAACTAGATTCATAGAGCTCCTAAGACTTAGAAGGCAGAAGTTAGAACATATGTGTTGTCTTCAATTGTATTCCCCAGATCCTCATTCTTACCATGACTTTAGCTAGGAAATAAGATATTCATTATTTTAAGAAGAATTGAATGGAGTTGAGCGGCGAGCATCAGGAGCATAAAACAGGTATAAAATCTATGCCTTTGTATGGGAATGCATAGTCAGAGGGTTTGTATAGTTACATGTATTTACATTTAATGTTCTGTTGTCATAGTTCTCAACAACTTTAAAAATGAGCTCCACATTTCATTTCAACTTTGCACCTGTAAACTTTGCAACTTCCTTGGTATTTGTGGATGGTGAGTGGTATGGCTGTGTCAGGGAGAATGTAACTGCTGGAACAAAAGAATAAAAGGCAAACTCTTAAGACACTTGCCCCTCCTGATTTCCAGAATAAAGATGTGAGATAACTTTTCCATTCACCCAAGGCAGAATACATGCCCAGGTGATGAATCAGAGTAATTTTATAATACAATAGAATAACTTCAAATCTCTCTCTCTCTCTCTCTCTCTCTCTCACACACACACACACACACACACGTGTGTATGTGTGTCTAAACATATGTGTGACCCTTCCTATCCAGTGTGAATGCCGTCTGTGTGTGTGTGTGTGTGTGTGTGTGTGTGTGTGTGTGTGTGTGTGTGTATGAGCATTTGATTGACTTTTGATAAGAAGAGCTGTCATCCACTTAGTATATTCTGCAGATCCCAGAGAGGAAGATAATGTGTAGTGATGTAACAAACTATCACCTACCTTACCTTTACAAAGGATGATCATGCTTTCAGAGAGCCTAAACATGTAGGAAGGGACACAGAAAAGCTCAGAGGTATTGATTCAATACAGAGAGAAGAACATAATTTCAAAAGAGAAAACTTACTGTTAGTTCTTTCAGAAAATTAAGATTAAAATGTTCTCACCATGACATATAAAATAGAAGGCTGTAAAGTCTGGGTGATGACATTGTTAAATGGAAAAAAAGTAAAAGTAAGCCATTAAAATTCTTAAAAAGTATATATTACATAATGATAAATAATGTCGTGCTAAGATAAAATCATATTTTCTGATTTTATTGATAAAGTCAGAAAGAAAGAGCAAACATGAATGGACAGTGAAGAATTATGAAACGAATTGTCAAGAACATTTCTCATGACAGTAGGATGTGTATCCTTAATATGGAAAGTGGTCATAAGGGAAAGTAGTAAGACATAGCTGCAACCCCAGGTACAATGATGTTGTCGCTCTTCTTTAGTGACTTCAGTCACTAGATAACTCTTTGCTCCACTATCCCGTGCTTTTTTCTAAGGATTCTATTTTCATTCATTACAGATATGAAGGCCTAGACCACAACCAAGAAGCAGTTCCATGTAATCTTTCATGTTGAACTACAAAGTTTCGAGGGACTTACAGGATCATGGGGGACAAAGAGCAGTTGCATCACCAATAGGTCTACCCTGGTGTGGTTGACAACTCATAAAAATGGAACCGCTGAGTTATCTGTGCAACTTAGTCAGAAGTAAACAGGAACAGAAAGCTAGGAAGAGAAAAAAATTATTTCAGTCAGTATTATTTATGAAGATGAATAATGCAGTAGAAGAAACTGTTGAAAATGACATAGATAGATAAATGATTCTTACTTGTATCTTTGTTTTGAGATGGAGTCTTGCTGGGCTTTTTTTGCCTCTTCAGACACTCATGCTGCAGACTCGACTGGTCTTCAAAACAGAGTGCTGAAATTAAAGGTGTTCATCCCTATGTCATGCATGATAAATGCCATTTTAATATTAAAAATTAATTTTAAAGAGGTTTACTATTAGGGATATTTTTCATTGACCAGAGTTCTTATAATGCTAGCAAGGAAACAGTTGATTACAGACTATGATCTATGATTTCATTAAGGTTTTTAACACACATGTTCTCCATCTTACTGTTATATTGGCCTGCTGGATGGGGTTCAAACTGTGCTAAATAATGTGGCATCTATATTAATGAAAATCGTCAAATGTGTGCCTCCAATGTTCTATTCTCCCCACAGTTAACCCTCATCCACACGACAAGAGTGAAACAAAGAAATAATGTTCATTTCTTCACTTACAATCATTTTTTAA
This sequence comes from Rattus rattus, assembly GCF_011064425.1. Classification (NCBI taxonomy): domain Eukaryota; kingdom Metazoa; phylum Chordata; class Mammalia; order Rodentia; family Muridae; genus Rattus; species Rattus rattus. The sequence continues at coordinate 48,753,826 of NC_046155.1, forward strand.
TGGCCGTTTTGTTAAAGGAAGACAAGAAGTCTTCCAAAACAGGAACAATAGACAAAGATTTTCCCTAGGAGGATCAACTCATGAAACAGGAGTTTCTGTGATGTGAAATTGAAACATAAAGTCTCATAGGCAAACTTCAAAACAAATGGTATTCTTGTTTCCACAATCCTTTTAGGACCTTGTTTGTGGTAGTTTGTGTTATAATAAAAGGCAGAAGGAAGAATACTAGTTAAAATAGCATGTAACCACTCAGAGTTATAATCTATAGCATCAGGAATAGTAAGAGAGATATAGGGATATTTCTAGAATGAATTCAAGTATATGCAACTAAGTAAAACAAACAAATGAACAAACAAGCAAAAGACTGGTACAAAACAGAGCAGGTCACAGAATGAGTATGTGATATAATCATCTCCACACAATCCTATTAAGAAGGCTTCGTGGTGTTTGCTTTTGGACACAAGCACTGAGCCCAGAGTCTTGGGGTAAAAAGATCAGATTTGATTTTCAATAACTTGAATGTTTATGATACGGTCAATTTATGTAATGTACAAATGACATGTTTAGAACAATTTAGCTTTTAATCAAAACACTATATTGATGATTGTGTCCAGTTTATCAGCAATCCATATTTTCCTTTTAGAAGATTCACTACAATTTAAATCTGGAAATTTTATACCAGGGTTCTGTGTTTGGGAAACCAACACATTAAGCGCAAATAACAAAGAGCTTTGGTCAGGGATTCTAATTCTGATCTGTGTAGGAGCTGAACACATTTACAGTTTTGGTTAAGTCATCTATGACACGGGGATAATGATGGCCATTTCTCTTACTTCACAGTTTGATATGACAAAGAGACAAGATCAAGTAGAGGGACAGGCTTTCTGTACTGAGAAGAATGGCTTTTCCTGTATGACAACACTTTAGGACTGACAATAACAATGGCTGAAAACTTGAGTGTCTCTCTGAACACGGATGCTACATCACCTTAAGGGCTGGTAAGTATGAACCCAGGACTCTAAAATAGAGTCTGAAGTGAGTTCTCTTGTGGTCCCTTTTTCAGAAGAAGATGCTGAGATCCAAGCAGGTTAAGGAAGTGCCCAAGTCGCCCATTATTTGGGGTTGTGCAGGATTCTCTGCTCCACTGTCAGCTGTGCCTCTGATCTGTCAGTAAGAGCTCACCTCTAATGAAGCTCCTGAAACACAGGCAGACTTGCTGGGAACTAATGTGGATTTTCCATCTTTTGTCAAGGCAGAAAGCTTTGTTCTGTTTTTGAAATTGTTCAGTCAGGTATTGCCTTTTTTCCTTGCAAGTTTTCTCAAGTTTCTACTCTAATTCCTCTTTAAAATTACTTCTGCCCATCACCACCAGCGCGCCATACAGTCTGCAGGGAATAAATCACAAAGTTACACATGTATAAGTTTGAGAGTAACTGACTCAGAAACTGCCGACATCTATTTTTGTCCTGTTTCAGCTTCAGCAGATGGCTTCAGAATTAACTCACGTAAGAAATTAACCTGATGCACAGAATAGCAGCATTTCGGGGCTGGAAGAGACCGGGGTGCTTTCACAACTATTCAATCAAAGTGAAAAATAGGAGTTTGGCATAGAGAAGAGCATAAAATTAAGTGTGAACGTTGAAGGTTTTGTTTAAGCAGGTAAGATGAGTTTCGGGCTAAAGGCAAGGCTGTAGGACATGGCAGAGATGTCACTGAAGCAGTGACCCTCCTAACTTCTCTGCTTTAGGTGCCTTTATGCCTTTGGAAAAGTGATTTACATCCTCCAGGTTACACTTCCAAGTCTGTGAAACTGAAATGGGGGAGAAGGTGCTGTATGAAATCCTTTCTGAGGTTGTTCCCCCACCACCATCATCCCCAGTCATCCTGTTATTGTTTTATCTGTATCTCTACACGAATATTATCAAGTTGCTTTGGGGATAGGGATGGAAGTAGAGCCTGAATAGTTTACAGGTAGGAATACTTATCTATAGAGCAAGCGGATAGAATTATGTCTGTAATGGTTTGCATTAAGCTTGGCCCAAGCAGTGACACTATTAGGGAGTCTGGCTCTGTTGGAGTAGGTGTGTCACGGTGGGGTTGGGCTTTAAGACCCTCATCCTAGCTGCCTGGAAGTCAGTCTTCTGCTAGCGGCCTTCAGATGAAGATGTAGAACGTTCAGCTCCTCCAGCACCATGCCTGCCTGGATGTTCCCACGTCCCTGCCTTGATGATAATGGACTGAAACTCTGAACCTGTGAGCCAGCCCCAATTAAATATTGTCCTTTATAAAACTCATGTTGGTCATGGTGTCTGTTCACAGCAGTAAGTCCTTAAGACATTGTCTAAGCTCTACCCCCATAGTTACCTGGTAATAGCCAGGTATGCCTGACACTATAAAAGAGGCTGCTTGCCCACTCCTCATTCTCTTGTTCCCTCTTGTTTATCTCTTGCTCTCACCCCTTTTCGCACTTTGTCCCTTCTCTTCTCATTCCCCTCCACCCTTCTCTCCATAGGCTCATGGCTGGCCTCTCCTCTCCTCCTCTCCTTCTCTACTCTTCTATTTCTCTACTTCTCTCTCTCTTCCTCTGCCCTGCTATTAACTTACTCTTAACTCCCCTCCCCATTCCCTGAATAAACTCTCTTCTATACTATATAGTCATGTGGGTGGTCTCTCAGGGGAAAGGATGCCTCACCATGGGCCCACTGAGGCACCACCTTTCCTCAGACCTCCCTAGAGCATAATCCCCCTCTCTTTATCCTTTTCTTAACACATCAGTGCTAAAAACCCTGACATATCCTCTCTTCATCTTTTTATAAACGAATCATATGGTGCCATGGCTTGAATTTAGAAACTCTGCAGGTTTTCACCCTACTACTATCACATGTAGATCCAATGCTTGCTAACCTAAACCTTGGAGAACTGGTGAGACCCCTCTCCTCCACTGGTCAGAGTAAAAGTCCACATGGTCCCAGGGGAACGTTCTTGAGCTTGAAACTACCCCTGTGTGTACTGCCCTTGTGGATGGTGCTTTTCGATCACCCTTGTTCTAGGACACCCCCACCTCCTGCCCCGTGATGCTGATACATTCCCAGCATACATTTGGCTCAGCTCCCACCTTCACCTGGGAGTAGTTACATCACATTTCAAATAAAAGGCAGACATTTTCTGTTCCTTTCCTCCTTTTCTCTCTTTCTCTTCTCCTTCTCTCACCCCCACTCCAACCCCCTTGTCTGCAACATTCCAATAAGGCTCCTCCACATGAGACCATGTTGGCCTGGTGTGGTTTGTCCTGAACTGAGCTGCGATTTCCATCCCAACACTAGCCACTTAGGAAGCCAAGGCATGAGGAGGATTCCAAGTTCAAGACCAGTCTAGGCAACTTAGTAAGAGCCAACTCAAAATATAAAAATAAAAAAAAAAAAGTAAAGTAAAGTAAATGTAAAGTAAAAAGTCTGGGTATATGGCTTTGTGTTGGATTACTTCTCGAAACCAAGATGTGTGGGGTTGTTGGGCTACAGGAAAGCTAGATTAAGTATTAGTTGCACTGTCATAAAGAAATGTCTTCATGTTCTCAGCCTCAAGAAGTACATGCAGGAAAGATACTTCCTAACCTCTTTCTTGCTCACAAAGAAGATGCATACAAGCTCACAGCCCCTTCTTGAAACACATTCCAATCCTGAACTCCCCTGCCTGCATTTACATGGCATTTCATGTTTTCATCTCATACAGGAATGTGCAGTTTAAAATGATGTTCTGAGATGCTTCAGTGACTTCCAGTAGAATAAATGCAAATAAATGTAGATTTCTGTTATTATCAGCTTCATCAAAACAAACAGGCAAAGGCAAGAGCATTATTAGAATTTGATAAGAGTGTATATTTGAATGATTTCCCCAGAGAGTTAGGGAAGAGCTCATCTTGTTCCATTTCCTATAGAAGAGAAGCATCAATTGCGTTTTATGGAATAACCTGCATATACCACCTGTCAGCCCCACACCAAAACCCCCACCTTCAGATTGTTTTCTTCTCCGTAGCTATTTTCTTGGTTTCTCAAATGTAATTTTAATAAAGGGTATACTTGGAATAAAAGTATTTGGATATGAAGAGGGAAGGGGAAGGATGGATAACATGGTAAAATATCACCAGAAAAATCGTTTCTAAAAACAGCATTTACATCAGCAAGGGTAAAAGGAAGGAACATTCATGTTGCTAGTGCTCCTGTTAGAGTCCAGTGGAAAAGAGAATGAGTCTTTGCACCTATTACATTCCCACAACATTCGTTACCATTGAGTGTACTTTGTTATACATCTAGATATTTTGTTCCCTAAGAAAACAACAACAATAACAAAATTCTTAATGAATACACGTTGTATTTAATCTAGTCTTCTCAGAAGTCTGTCTGCCCTAGCAGACAGAACACTATTACTAAATGAATATTCATTGAGTGGTTCACAATGGGGTCAAGTTGGAAATTGTCATTTAGTAGCAGACCAGAATGTGTAATCAGGAAAATGGTCATCCAGTATGCGAGATCTGATTCGTTCTAAATATTCATTCATTCTAGAAACCTGTTGAGCTTTTGTCTGCACCTATACATTGCAATGCTAAATTCTGCACCTGAAGGGCTTGGCCTCCTAGTGAATTCTCACATTCACCAGCTTCTGTTGTACAAATCTTGCTCCTTAAAACTACAGAAGTTTGATTGGTTACGGTGTATTGTAATGCTAAATATTGGCCCTGGTTCCCTGGGGACAAGAAGCAGTGGAGCTCTGTAGTCTTGCCTCCGGCCCTGAGGACTGGCCAATTGGAGTAAGAGCGGTCAAGGCAAAACAGGGCAAATAATAACCCAGGGGCTATTGACAGGAAAATAGACAAAATAGCAAAAGAGGGTTGGTATCTGCCCGTCTCTAATGCTGTTAGGGCTTATTATAAATGTAAAGGTTTTGTGTCTTTTAATTGGGAACTAAATGATCTAAGGTGGGTAGAAACCCCCAATAATATTAATTTCTTTTACAACAAAACCTGTATTTTTGTTTTGCTGAGATACCCAGCAGTCAATGGGATGAGAAATCATGCCTCCAAAACTCTACATTCCTAAGTGCTTATCAGTGTGAAAGAGTATGTGTGAAATGAAATGTTATCTAATTTATTTCAAAACACTCTTGGATTTCAGAAGCAATTCCATCTCCCAATGGGAAGTTTTGGGGTAATTTCTCTCATCTTTATTATTGACCACCTCAGGACATCCTGAAGAGCTTCATTTCATCCTGATCTGTCTTGGTGCTGTCCTGCTACATCACTGAGAATAAAAATGATTGGCTTTGGTTCGGTACTTAATTGCCTGGTCTGAGGGTGTGGATTCTGGTCTCTAGGTTCCAGGCCCTGTAAGTCAAAGTTCTCCAGAGGAGGAGTCATTCCCTGGGGCACCACCTCTCAATCTTCACAACACTTCAGAATCCAATCCCCAAGAGGAGTTGTTAAAGCTGATTGCTGGTTTCCACCCAAAGAATTCCTGCCTCCGACTGAAGTGAAGGTGAAAATTTACATTTCTAATGAGTTCTACCGTGATGCAAATCTGGGTACCTGGATGAGAATCTCTGCCTCTGAGATAAAGGGCAAATGGGAATTGGCTATCTATGAGCACTTTCACTGCCTACTTGCTTTGCTCCTATGCAAAGCCCAGTTTGCAGAGCTGGGCTCTCTCAGGGCTAGTTCACTGAGGAAGTCCTCGGTGGGTTGCACTTCCTTCTACCACTGCTTCTAATGGAACTTCGAGTCTCTGGAGTGACTGGATACTCTCTTATTGTTCTCTGGGCTCCACCAAAGCATCCGCGCTCACAGTAAACTGTCAGACCTCTGCAAACAAAGACTCAGCCTGAACCAATCCCCACAGCTGTTATTTGCCTCTGGCACTTCAGATAGCTTAGGCAGACCCCTCAGTCTGGGCTCCTCTGGGAGGCTCTGTGCTCAGGCCTTCCTGCCTGAGGGGATGGAGAGTAACAGAGCTTATTAGTTGTGCAACACATTCAGTCTCAGGGCAATTTCACCAAGTTGCCCTTTCAAGCTTTGGTGAAGCAGATTTCCTCACATTCTCGGGGAAGGGAATAAGTTTAAAGATGCTGGAGGAAAAGGCAGATGAAATCTTTGTAGATGGAAGAATACAGAAGCCAGAAACAAGGGTTCATGTTAGGAATAGAAGGCGAGATCTTGTTTGCCTCTTAAATAATTTAAACTAATCGTTGAACCAATAAAATGTTGCAGCATATGGCTTGCCAACGCGCACTTTGGGGACATTCCCCTTTGGAAGAGAAAGAGAATAATAAGTGAGAAGCAGGCCTACATCTTGGCAGTCTACCTGTCTCATTTTCTCTTCTTCACATTTTCTCTACGTTTATGGATTTGTTTGTTTCTGTCTCCTTTTTAAACTAGAATTTTTACTACAATATAACCAGTACTCTTACTTGATGGTTACTCTAGGCTCTACACTCCTACCCAAACCTGGTTTAGTGACCTCTGGCACTCCAACTGTATGGAGTTGTAAGCTCAATCCCAGCTGCCTGGCTTCTTTCCTATTCATGCCTCAATAAAGTCTTTGTAATACCCTAGCAGCCTGTCTAAATTTTCTATTGCTGTGCTGAGACACCATAACCAAGGCAAACTTGCAGAAGAAAAAAAATTGGGGGTGGGGGTGGGGTGGTGGTGGTTATCATTTTAGAAGTCCAAAGTGTCTGACCAGTATTGCAAGGAGCAGAGCAACAGGCAGCCAGGAAGGTGATAGAATAGTAGCTGAGAGCTCCTATCTTGAGACATTACCACGAGTTAATGAAGAGTGGCTGCAGATATTAGGACAATTTTAAACATCAGTGGACCTCTTCCAACAATGCCATACTTCCTAATCCTTCTCAAAGAGTCCCACCAACTAGAGACAAAGTATCCACACATACGAGCCTATGGGGGCCACTCTTACTCAAACCACCACACCAGCATCTTTCTTAAATTCCACATGTACTATTTATTCTCTATGGATCTTGCAGTATGGTTTTAGTTGGTGTTTCTCATCCCGTCTGAAACACTTTTTAGACCATCTTTGCTCCACTGCTGATTTCTCTCCTTCTTTCTCTTCATGTTGCCTATGACGTTATGGCTCCCGCTGAAGAGTATGATATTTATTAGATGTTGTGCCTAAAGGTTTAGCAGTATCTGGGGGTATCTAATTGTGTTGAGTGTGTTAGGATTGTAGCTACCCTTTATGAAACCCTTTACGAAAGAGAGCTTGACCTTGTTTCCCTTCCAGTTTAATAAAGTCAACGTACTATTACAATTTGCTGACTTCTTCAAATCCTTATCTCCACGTTCCTCTGCCCGTGGACCCTTTGATAATTGTCATAAATTACTCAATGTGTCACTGGATCCTAATGATTTTCTTCTTCAGTTATTCACATAATTGGCTAAAACTTATATGAAAATGTTCAGAGTTGCAAGATACATGTAAGTAAGCAGACTTATAATTGGTAGATTAAAATAACCAAGGTTCACCTCATTTCAAAAAGTGTTCCTTCTTACTAACTCTACCTTGGTTCTAGATTAGATTCTCAGGAAACGTAGAAAATATGATTTTTTCCCAAGGTCACATTGCATGCTAGGTGTTGAAGAGATAATTTGAACTACATTAAATTAATCATTCCTTTATGTTGCATATAGGTAGCAAACCCCAGAAACCAATCTTTCTAGCATTTGGACAGCACGTGTGCTGGAGAATTCAGTCCCAAATTGAGGGCTTGGGCTCTCTGCTGACTTTTGCTTCTTTTGCACCTAACAAAGCCTATCTCATATGACATATGAGGTGATGGTAATTTAGATCTTTTCACTGGCTGAGATGAATCTATTTTAAATGAATAGGGTTTTTTATGATGCTACTGCCTTTTGGGTGTGCAAAGGAGAAATTGCCTAGAACACCCTGCTTGCTACTCCCATGGGAGACAGGGCCTTATGATTATTTATAAGAAGTTCTTGCAACTGCTTTAACTAACAGCATTTTAATTTAATGTGATTCATATTTCCATATTTATTGTGCTCCTATCATGTTTTATGAAGAGTGTGAACATGGAATCTGGATGTAACAGATACTTAGTTTGTATGTAAAGCGTATTTTCCTTAAGAAGTTCTCCTGCTGAGCACAAATATAAAATAAGTACAAATAAATTAAACTCTACGATAGGCCCCTGGAGTGACCGAGCCCAGCTGAGCAAGCTGTCCCCTTTTCTTTCCACTCAGAGATTTCTTTGCAGAAACAACCTGATTATAACTAAATCCCCTTGGAAAATAGAGAGATTTTTTTTTCTTTCAGGCTTCCTAATCTGGCTCAGTTCAGAGCCATGGCTCCCTCCAAATAGAACCAAAGGCAGTATTCCAATCTGCTACTTTCCTGCCCAAGGAGAGACTTGGAAAGCAGAGAAATGAGAAGCAAAACAGTGTTGTAGGGGCCAACCTATCCATCTTAAAATTGGCATCAGGAAGAATCTGATTTGCAAAGAGGAGACTCTTTATCCTGTATAGTTTCCAGACAGGGACCATTAGAGAGATTAGAAGGAAAGTATGCTTGAGTTCTGGAGACATTCAATGGGACAAAAGGATGTACCAAGGTAGAGCTACAAATTATAATATCAGTTTTCACTTAGTGATTACCTAAGATGATGGTGAGAAATGAATACTGCGTGGTGGTTTTACTGGAGGGTGATATTTTCTAGTTTAGAACATACAAGAATTTTATAGCTATTCCACATTGTGGTTGTCTTCTTCTTCAAAATTAAAACCCAATGCTCTTTTTCATTCTCAGAGCATGCATACTTGTAGATATGAAACAATAATCTTATTTTCCCCTTCATTGAGAATCTTTTCTTTCTGTGACTCAAGGAGAAAATACACAGTACTATTTTTTTTTTTTTTTTTTTTTTTTTGCTCTTAGGAAAAAATATGTTCAAAATAGACATCGTAGTTAAAATATTCTTGAGGGGAATGTATTCTTTCTAGATTAATGTGTATGGTTAAATGTGGTACGCATGCTGGCTGTGGTGTGTGTCCTCTTTTTCCTCCTTCTGGGTGTCCAGGCATCCTTGTACACCAGGCTGGAAGGATAAATATGGGGTGGGATCTGCAGGTTTCTCGTCCAGTTGGGTTGAGCGCCAATGGTGAAAATACCTTCTCTGAGGATTTTAACAAAACAACTCTATTAGACAATTGCAGTTTGTGCTCATACTTTGGGGGAGTGGGCTTCTACAAATACACTTTGTTTGGGGAGGACAAGACTACATATATATTCTAGGAATGCCAGGTTCTTGCTAAGCAGGTTTTACTGGGAGAAAGGAAGCTGAACTTGGGTTTTGTAAGGACTCTGTAACATCGCTCAGGTAAAAACTGGGGGTGGAGTTCCCCATGTCAGGCAGAGGAGAGGAAGTCCTGCTTGAAAATGGAGTCTTTCCATTTTGCGCAGAGACGTGGTAGAGGACAACCTTAGTACTGACGTGCAACAGTTAAAGACATCATTTCCTATCTCTTCAAGAGACTTGTTTTAAAGAGTAAATAGGTGAAACAAAATATTTCTAGTTTACTTGAATTCCTATATTTGAGACAGAGATATCAGATACATTAGTACCAAAGACAGAAAAGTGTCTGTTACTTGGTGATCTCTACTGATAGAATAAATCCAATTTCTAATTCCTGTGGGAGGCTAAGTCCAAAGCACTATCTTCCAGAGAACATTAAGAACATGGTGGCTACACTTCTGGAATAGCTTGAACTTATCAAAGCCAGTTGTCACTCATCATTCAAAGGCTTTAGGACACAGAGAGTATGATCTTGTCAACACAGATCAACTTCTATTATCTGTTCAGGTTACATGGTAACATGTTCTAAGTGCCAAATAATAAGAAGAAAAGCAAATATAAATTATCTGTCTTAGTCCAGGAATTCCACTGTACCAACGTAGATCTTCCTCCCCAAGCTGAAGTGTCATTTTATCATCCATGTAGTGTGAAATGTGGGAACCTAGCAGACAAAACTATCTCAGAAAACATCAGGTGACTGGGACTTCCCGATAATCTTGAAGCCCGGGAGTTTCACAAGAATTTACTGAATAAACATCGTTTTCAGGAAGTGTCCCAAACACAATAAGGGTCGGACCCTCCACTCCCGCTTCTGCGTACCAGAGATGTCTCCTCACCAAGGGCCTCCAATGAATTCGAAGGACAATAGGCAGCCACCAATGGTTTCAAAAGATAATAAGCCCTGACAATGAGAAATAACCAACTCATGCTGTAGCCTAAAGCTTATACCCTGAAAAAGTATAAAAACTGTGTGCCTTTATTCTTCAGGGTTGCCTCTGCCCCGATTGCAGGACGACCCCAGTGCACTGGATCAATAAACCTCTTGCTTAGTGCATCGATCTCCGTCTCTGTGTCTCTGAGTGGGACATCCCCAGCGTAGGACTCGGGGTCTTCTCCAGTCTTACAGTAGCCATAATGGAGAAACAAAAACCAGAGGAAGCTAGTTTTAAGTGGCAGAGGTAGGGATTGAAATCAAGTATGTGTGGTCCCAGGCTCTTTCTGCCCCTTACTAAACCACTCCAAGTAGTTTAGAGAGAAATGGAGTAGAGAAGACTAACAAGATGTCTCAGACCTTCAGGGAGAAGGTAGAACTTTGGGTGTGAAAGGAAAATGGCATATAGGAAACTGAAAGAGCAGAGTTAACACAATAGCAAAGAAGGTCTTAAAACATGAGCAGGTGGAGCAACCAGGGAAAGAGAATAACTGTATGGGTGGGACAGAAACTTTACAGGAAATGTAAGGTAAGGGAAACAATATACCATATTGCATTATTCATATATGTAGGGCTTTGAAATGTATCCTATAATTGTAATCATGTTTTTCCACAAGGTTGATATCACTGGAAGATATGAAATTTATATCCAGATTGGCCCAACAACAGTGGATAGTGTCAGGGTGGAGAGGAATCTCTGAAGAGGTAACATTTAGCTAAAATGCTAAAGAAAACTGTCATTCACAAAGGCAGGGTATGTCCCAGTAAAAGAAACACATAAACAAATAAATAAAGGACTATGACAATATGTACTGAAGCTTAGTTCATGGAAGACTGTTCATGACAGGAGCCACTATCTATGGATCCAGGGGGTATCTTAAGAACTTAAAAAAAAGAAAAGAAAAAAAAAAAGAAGCCAGTGAAATAAAATGGGAAATAATACATCCTGCCTATGTGCTGGGAAGAGGGTTTAAATGAATGTCAACTTCACTCTGGTCAGCTGAATTAATTAATCCAAGAATGGATGAAAATGTCCCAAACAACAGAAGACCAGGAGATGGGAGTGAGGATGGAGGAACTGTGTGAGATTTAAGATAAATGCTGAAGAGAGATTGCTTCTTGCTTGCTGATAAATTAAATGTTGGCAGAAACAGAGCAGAGGATATCTGTGAAGACTTCCTTGGAGGATCCCAGAGTTCCTTTTTTATATATATTTTTAATATATAAGGTTAAGCAGTCTAGTGAGCAGAATGTGTTAATGTATTTTCATCTTTCACTTGGGATGACCACATTTGGCTAGTAGTTCTCACACCTAGGTCCATACTTTTGTTTGTTTGTTTTCTGCTGATCTATCCTTAGAACAATACTAGTCCTAAGACCTAGGCAGATTATAAGGGAAAATGTAAACTATCTAGCAACATCTCGACTTCAGATCAAAGAATTGTATTTTGAGCACAAAGTAGGAAAAAATACTATTTTCTATATTTTACATTTATACATTATATATTTTATACATTTCCATTAAAACTTGTCATCAGCTGGATATCTTGAATTCTAGATGAAATTTTTAGAATACATTTAGCTTAATCGAATACACACGAAACTGGACTCGCTGTATTTTTGCCTGATAAATCCAGTAACCCAGCAGGAGCTTCACCACTTTACCATCACCTGACTTTGACTCCAACTCTACTCTTGGGTTTGTCTTTCTTTGTAGGGAAGGAGAGGTTTGCAATTTACTTACTGAGTCTTATTTACTCATTGTCTGTATACACCAGAACACACACTCACTCTCTCACCCTCTCTCTCTCTCTCTCTCTCTCTCTCTCTCTCTCTCTCTCTTTCTCTTCTTTTATTTTTCTTTTGATTGTTTGGAGAACTTTTACAGCAGTACACATGCATAAGTGGATGTGTGCACGAGTGTGACTGTGTATTTGTATATCTGTGAGCATCTCTGCTATTCTCCCTTTGGTATCTATTGGTTGTTATATAGTTTAATCTCTTCTTATTTTCTCTTATTCTTACCATTAAAATTACTTCATAATACTCTTTCTTTCTTATGTTAATTAAAATGTATACCAATCCAATCCATTTCGTGTTGCATAGAGGACATAAAGTATATCACTAATAAAAGCAGGGACTGTGGGCAAAGAACAGTGGTAATAGAGTACTTGGCTGTCATAAATGAGTCCTTGGACTTGAAACCCAGTGTTAAAAGTTGTAGTCAACTGCAATACTGGGGGTGAGGGTCATCAAAAATAAGATAACAGGGGTCCAGGTTAGTTGACACCATTGGTCTTTCTATGGGTTTGCCATCTCCTTGAGGACCTTCAATCCTTATCATAAGTCTTCCATAGGGATCCCCCAATGTTTGTCTGTGTGTATGAGCCCTGTCTCAGTGAGCTACTGGGTAGATCCTGTCAGATGGCTGCTATGCTAAGCTCTTGTCTGTAAGCACAGCATAGAAACATTAATAGTGTGAGAGATTGGTGCCTGCCCATCGGATGGAACTCAAAATGGGCTGGCGAGTGGCTGGCCACTTTTTCAGTCTGTGCTCCATCTTTGTCCTAGTATTTCTTTTAGATGGTGCCAATTTTGAGTCAAAAGCTTTGTAGGTAGGTTGGTGCTCCCATCCCTCCACAGGGGTCCCTGTCTGGCTACTGGAGATGGTCTCTTCAGGTTCCATATCCCCATTGTTGGAAGCACCCTAAAATTCGGGACATCCAAATATGTATTATGAGTGAAATGGTTATATACATAAAGGGATATTTGGATAAGAAGTAGTTAAATGTGATTGATTTCTATTCCCTTTAAATGTTCTATGCAACTCAACCATAGGCAAAAATATTTTTCTCCATGAATCAAGTAAAACTTAAAAAAAAATAAAGAAATGTTGTGGAGATTACTGTAAAAATATCATGCTATTTCTACAAAATGGGTCAAATCTGAACAAGGAGAAGAAAATAGAGCTATGAAATAAAAATGCATATTCTATAGATCTATACAATTCATGGATAAAAGTAGATAGAAGTAAAAGGTTTAAAAGAATAATTCCAAACTCATAGAATATGTGAGTGATCAATTAAAATGGGTGCAGGAAAATCAATTCTCTCTGTTCCATTTTGTAAATGTACCTAAAATTCTATTGTGCTTGGTCTTGATGTTGCTATGTGTCCCTTCTTTTTATTCCAAAATTTTCACGACTAAACGTTTTATGCAAATTTCCTTTGTGTTTACCTATTATCGCTTTCCTGTTGGGAATGCAATCAAGAATATCATTACTATAACACATACCATGAGTTACCAGCTTCCCTTAGATTCCTTCTGGTGGTGGCAATTTCTCAGACCTTCCTTATTTTCATTGACCTTGTACGCTGTCCTCCTTTGTTACTCTGAGGACAAGGTTGAAGTTACATGTTGTTGTTGTAAAAATATAAAAAATAAAAAAAAGTATGGTTGTCTTTCATCCCCACTAGGTCCAGCACCACAGTGCCCCAAGATATCTGCTGGATATCTTGCCAGAAGCACACATTCCAATACTGTGGTGGCCCAAACCAGCCGCTCCACACTCCATTACACTTAAATTTTCACATAGAAGAACACACCACACAATAACCTTAGATCCAATTGATAAGATACAATTGCCTACCTAAACATACAAAGCCCAGTACCATTCATCCCTTAAGAACATTAATAACAACAGAGTGAAATCTTAATGTCACCTGCCATGGCTTCTCTCCCTCTTCCTCCTGTCTCTTCCTCCTTTCTGTTCCAGTCTCCCCCTCTTCGTTCAAACTTCTCTCCCGTCCATCCTTCCTTCTCCTCCAATGACAGGCCTCCTTCTATCTTGTAACTGCCCTTCACCTGTATTTTACAAATTCAATGGGGAGAAGGTTCTGGTGAAGTCACCTGAGTCCTGAGTCCTGAGGACTAGGCAGCTGTCCTTGGGCAGTGGAATTAACATCAAAATACAGACAACTCCAGGGCAAAACATTTCCCCCTTTCTGTCCAGTTAAAAGGCCTTTTCACTTATATATAAATTGAGTACAATTATTAGCATTCTACAGTTTATAAAACACAAGATACAGTCAACACCCAGTCCATCAATTTTGTCCATTAACTAGAGCTCCTTGTCACCTATCCTAAAAAACTATAACTCTATACCTGACTTATATCCTGGTTTGAGATCGGATGCCATCTGAAAAACCACCCTTTCAAATTTATTATCCTTCTCAATGCTCAACAGCTTGGGTTGTCTACAAGACTACCAGTCTTCAACCATGTAGGAAATTTATGAATGACCAAATATCTATACACATAGAAAGTCTAACATGGCTTCCAGAACTGAGAGGTTGTAGAGACAAATCTCCACTAGCACAGTCCTCTTTTAGCAACATGTGAGCACAAGTCTTCGGCCTTCTGGCCCAAAATCAACTGACAGACTTTTGAAATGCAGAGTTTTGAAGGGCTGATCACCCTGTCTTGGCAGAGCTTATCAGTCAACTATTCTGCAAATTTGTCCTTTTCTGGACAGTATTAGTCTGCAGATGAAACAGGCAGTTTTGTCCAGTGGCTGCCTAGCCACAAAGCATTGCCTCACCTGGAGGTAGAGATGTTCAAATTCTTCATTAAATCTGCCAAAGAGGAACTGTTAGGAGCAGATATGTCTCAACAAAACATACATAAATCTCAAATTTTGTGGATTTCTGACATTTTTGAAAACCATCTATCTGTAGAAGACAATCTGGACTGTTGTCTTTAAATCTTAATATTATCTGAAAGTACTCTCACAAAGTCAGAGCCATGAATTTGCTATTTGGCCCTTAACTCACATGTGTAATCAACTCAAAAGTTTATAATGACATCAATAGAAGGACTGGCTTTTACTTTTAAGCATTTTTGATAAATAAATTCTATACCAAAGCAAAGAGAGGATTTTAGCTTAGTTACCAAATGAGATTATGACTGTACAACTCAATCTAGCTAATTCCTCCCTGTTAAATTACAACCAATTTTAAATTCCTCATAAAAGCAACTTTAGAATAACCACTTTCAGCCACCAAAAGCCCAGGGAATTGGGGTGATGACTCCTCTATAACTTCTTCAAGCTGTACAAGGGCATTGAGATATCCTTGGGGTAAGGGGGTGGGAAGAATGAAGCAAATGCTGTAGCCTATGTGTCCTGACTGGACCCAGCTGAAAGTCCTTGAGACCAGGAATCCAAGTAGGCACACGCTGCAAAATATAACTCTCAAGACAAAAGTTTAGAATCGAGATATCCTTTTGTTTGATTCTCCTGAATCTAATTTTTCAGGCAGTCTACCTCTATCAAATCTGATCAGTAGGACTCTGTGAGGTTTCCAGAGCCTAATCACAGTTTTTAAAAACACAAAGACAAAATCTTTCTCCCAAAATACTGTGTTCCTTAGTCTGTAACCAGAAAAGATTGTATCTTGCACTGTCTCCCAGAGTAGTAATATAACCATAAAACTCAAAGTCACACCCATTATGAAGATTGAGCATTTTTCTCAAAAAGGAAGTAAGCTAAACAATGAGCCTTATCAGGCTTTTATACTCTATGATACCAGGAAATGAACCCAAAATTCCCGTGGAGCCCACGTTAAGAGAATCCGAGCTTCCTGTTGTGGTAAATATCAAAAGTAACCACAAACCCTCCCTAGCAGGCATCAACAAGCCATATTGCCTTTAGCGGGGTAATTCTTAAAACAAACTAAATACCTTCTATCAATTCTAATACCAATAACCAACATATCAAACCAGGACTTTAGCCCAAAATGTATCCATCTGTTAAGCTCTCTACCCGGAGCCACAGATTTTTTTTTTAACCTTAATAACTTGTAAATACTTTCTATCAATTCCAATATCAATAAGCAACTTAAAATCAGGATTTTCGCCCAAAATATATCCATCTGTTAAGCTCTTTACCTAGAGCCACAGATTTTTATTTAACCTTAATAACTTCTATAATATATGTCTGCATACACTCTGTCTAGTGACATTTATCACCATTCTCTATTTGAAGTTAGTGACTAATTTTTCCCTATCTAAGTTCTAAATCATGGGTGAAAATCCCCACGTAATTCAGGTAATCTTTTTACTCTCTTCTTTCTAAAAACAAACTTAATAACTTTTTAATAATACCTATCATTAAGAAGTAGCTTGTCTAACTAGGATTTCAACCCAAAATTCCCGTGGAGCCCACGTTAAAAGGTATATGAGTATCCCGAAAGACTTTCTAAACAACTTTCTTTAAAACGCAGCTTTTAATCTCTAACTCTCTGAGCTGCCATTACTTATCACACAGCCTGGGACCTACAGCCTGCCAGCCCAGGCTACTTCCCTGTTTCTTTGTTTAAATTCCTGTGCTTCAGATATCACATGACTTAACGTGGCACTGGCCCCCTCTCACTTAGAAATTAAAACTTTCTCTCAACTCTTAGGATTACTAGTGGATTCTTGCCCATCATGTTGGTTCACCATCTGTTGTTGTAAAATATAAAAATAAAAAAGTATGGTTGCCTTTTATCCCCACTAAGTCCGGCACTGCAGTGCCCCAAGATATCTGCTGGATATCTTGCCAGAAGTACACATTCCAATTCCGTGGTGGCCCAGACTAGCTGCCCCACACTCCAACATGTCTTTTTCAAAGGAAGACGAGAAGTGAGGGTGAGTTTTCAGGACAGAATGTCAGGAATACCTGCTACTGCTGTGACTTGTTAATGCTGTATGAACTCGATCACTCTGCTGAAGTGGAGTGTACTAAGATCCTCGAACTACAAATGTGTAGGGGCTTTCTTCCCTGTTGTGCTTTTGGAGAAAGGCATGATAACAACCTGTTCTTATAAAGTGAGGAAATATGTTCTATATTTTATATAGAATATTTATACAACTTATTTCAGATTTATATGGTGAAATAATTGTTTTATCTCCCTAGGTTTTCATTTATGCAGTATTTTATATATGTCGCTATAGGCATTTGGAAATTTATTTTATATCTGTATGCTGTCTTAGTGATTGCACTATTTATATTGCTTAACCAAATGCTTTACACTGGACAATTTATAAACAGTGGCCTCTTGTCTCTTCCAGTTCTTGAGGATAGAAAATACAGGTTCAGGGAAGTGGCAGAATTGTTGCTTTATCCTCAGACATTGATGATGTGCAAGGGTTAGTCATATTTCTGCAGCCTCTTTTATAAGGTGTTATTCATTTTATGATGGAGGGCCAGTGTGACATCATAATTTCTTGATGGATTAGATCCTCTATAAGAAGATATTCAGATTAGTTAAAGTCTGCTTGCACGTTGCCCTTGGCTCACTATAGATGGGAGCACTTTGGTCCAAACTCATTTAAACTGAAAATTGTTACTCAATATAGCAGATGGTTGTCCCAGTTCACCCTGTCGTACATGTATGCTTACCTGTATCAATGCAACTAAACCTGAGTTCAAATAATGTCTTTAGTCCAAGGTCATTACCGTAATAGTCACTGGACTTTTACATTGACCTTCTACTCCATAATAAATCTGGTTGCCTTCATTCTATAGCAACCATTTCATTTAATGTACCATACAATTATATATGTCTATCGATACTGAAATTGTTAACATGAGTCTCCATGGAAAACAATTTTATAATGTAAAGCACAGCGTTTATACACAGCTTATTTTCTGTTTATTTTCACAGACTCTGTTTCCAAGGTCAGCGTTTTTCACTCATCAGTCAGGCTGTGCATTCCAGCTGGCAATTGCTCAACCTACTAAATTATATTTTTAATTTGCAAACATTAAAGTTACTCTATGAGGTTTAATGTCCTGTGAGTTTTTACAAAGTCAAGTGTCATGCATCTATAATGACAGCATCAAACAGAAAAGAGGCAACCCCTTAGTCCTTTTTTTTGTGTTTCAACTATTCTACTCTCTCATGTCCTTCCTCCTAAACCTCACCCACTGATGTATTTATCATCACCACATTCCTGCCTTTTACTGATTATGATATAATTGCAATCACAGATTTTCTTAGCCTCTCAAATATTTTTCATTTAACAATATTAATGATCCATCCTTCACTTTTCCCGAGAATCAAAACATTGAGTGTTTGACAGGTTGGTGGTACAGGGCATAAACCAATCTCTGGTCCTTGATAGATCATTTAGAAATTGTTGGCTATTCTTCATTGTATGAGTGTTCTGTAGTTTACCTGTTTACCTATTTAAGCACAGATAGATTTGTTTTGTAGTTTGAAACACTTATGAATAAAACTTAAGTATCTGTGTATAGGTAGCTGTATGAATATAAGTTTTCAGATCAGTTGAGTGAATATCAGAAAGTCTGATTGCTGACAATTTAGTATTTCCAACAAACTCTTTTCCAAAAGCTTGGCCCTGCAATTTTTTATTTATAGTAGCAGTGATTTGATTTCTGTGACTTCACATCTTCACTGCCAACGTTATAATCTTTTTATTAATTTTTGCCATACTATTAGGCACATTGTTCTTGTATGTTCTTCTTATATTAGTTGGCAGCTTCCTAATGACAAGTGAGGTTGGGTCTAATTGCTTTCTGTATTTTTCTTCTTCAAGAGGCCTCAACCCTACAGTGGACCTCCTAATTGGTTGTCCGGTGCCAAATGACCATCCCTTAAAATGTGCATACAAGTGGCATTGTAGAGACTAAACAGATCACACACACACACACACACACACACACACACACGCACACGCACACGCACACGCACACACACACACACACACACACACACACACACACATATATATATACATATACTTGGTGCCCACAGAGGCTAGAAGAGAGTGCTAGATACCTTCAAGCTGGAGGTACCAAGAGTTGTAAACTGCCACTGGGTCTTGGGAATGAAGCTTAAATTCTTTGCAAAAGCTGCAAGACTCTTAACTGCTGAGTCATCTAGCCAGCCCCACCACACATTTCAAATGTCAGATTTATACCTAGTTTAATTTTCTTTATAATGGCATTGCCTTTCTAAAGTTTGAAATTCCAATTATACATTACTGATATGAAAAGAACAATTGCTTTGAATATTAACTTTTTGGAAAATTGACTTTTGAATTTTAATATACTTTGCACCTTGCAGTACTAGTGTTTTAATTGTAGTAGTTTTATTTTCTTTCTTGTTGAGATTCTGGGATATTATGCATAAACAATCTTGTTATCTTTGAACATAAAATTTTGCCTCTTCTCTCCTATCCATACACACATAAGTATGATTTCATCATTACTTTGTTATTATATTATATATTATATTATGTGGTAAAAAGGAGGTCCTGGTCCTGACCTCAAAAGGAAAACACAATTTCTCATCTTTAATCAATGCTAACTACAGGGTTTCTACACACACTTTTACAAAGCTAAAAATTTTCTATTTCTACTTTGCCAAGAGCATATTAAAATGAGCAGATAGCAATTGATAGGACCATGTTCTTTTTTCTTCTTTAGGTCAATGATTTTGTAGCTTCCATTTATTCAAATTCCTATCTTGAGTAATTCCTATGCATCTAGATTTAACCCTATTTGTGTAATTCATTCTATATCATTGCATACCGTGTTCTGATACTTTGTTGAGCATGCTTGCATGTATGGTGACAAGAGACATCTATGGAATGGCTGAAGCTTTCCTATCTTGTAAGGATATCTTGTTTTCCTATCTTGTAAGGATATCCTGTCTTTACCTAGCTTTCCTAATAGGGCGTATGGTAGTTTGAATGGATATGGCCCCAAAGACTCATGTGTGTGAATGCTTGGCCCACAAAGAGTGTCATTATTCAGAGATATGGCCTTGTTGGAGTAAGTATGACCTTGGAGGAAGTGTGTCACCGTGGAGGTGGGCTTTGAGGTCTCGTATATATGCTCAAGCTCTGTCCAGTATAGTCAATCGCCTGCTGACTGCCAGCAGAATCCAGCCCTCTTCTGCTGTCTTGGATGAAGATGTAGAACTCTGTGCTCCTCCAGAACCATGTCCACCTGGATGCTGCTATGTTTCCACCATGGTGATAATGGACCAAACCTCTGAAACTGTAGGCCAGCCAAGTTAAATGTTTGCCTTTATAAGAGTTGTGTTGTTCCTATTGTCTCTTCATATAAATGAAAACTCAAACTAAGTCAGAATACCATTATGTTACTAAGAGATAATTCATAATTATCTCTTGATAATTATGCCCTTGATTTCCTATGGAAGTGATCGTAGGTAGTTGATTTTGTTTCTTCCATTAGTGTTT
Organism: Rattus rattus; assembly: GCF_011064425.1. NCBI lineage: Eukaryota > Metazoa > Chordata > Mammalia > Rodentia > Muridae > Rattus > Rattus rattus. The sequence goes on from NC_046155.1 coordinate 48,774,410, forward strand.
AAAATATTACTAGTTATTTATGAGTTGATAGTGCATTGAGGAGTGGGAGGATATTGATTACTGATTCGGCTTTAAGAACTAAGAATGAGTATTAGTTGTATTATCAAATGTTCTTTATGTGTCAATGCATGTATCTTTTATGAAATTAGTATTTCTTTCAAAATAGCAAATTTATAAGGTGTGTGTGTGTGTGTGTGTGTGTGTGTGTGTGTGTGTGTGTGTTTCTGGCTTCTTATGGCTCCATATCTTTATTAAATTCAGAAAAATCTTGTCCGTGACTACTATTACCTCACTTTTTCTTCTATCTTGTTCTCTATTCCAATTACATGAATGATATATTTTGGAAATCTCTAGTATATTATTTTCTTTAGTCATTATTCTTTTTTCCATTTATACTTTATTAAGGGATGTTTATTTTAACCTATCTGCACACCCACTCTTCCTTTCTTGATGTTCAGTCTGTTGATCGGTATATCATGCAGTCTTTCTTTCCATGGCGATATTCTTGACATTCAGCCTTTTTCTGTGCGACCTGGGAAGATAGTAACTATTGACTTTCCTGCTGAACACTTGACTGTAGGGATTGATGGGACATCCAGAGTCAGGGATTTCCAGTGTTTTCTGACGCTATCTTGTTTCTTGTTGTTTGTTCCCCCTTCCTCTTCCTTTCTTCAAACCTTCCCACATGATCCTACTCACTCTTTTTCAGGTCCATGGACTCCGTTTTCATTAGTCATTATTGTAGAAATGTAGGTAAATGCTACTGGTATGTATGCCTCAAGACTGGCTTTTTGGCCCTGGAAAACCAATTGGTGAGGTCTTTCCAGGAAAGAAAGCCCTTCTCCATTTCTAGCTTTTCTTAGTTGCCTGTGGCTCCTTGTTACAGTAGAGACACATTTCTCTGTCTACTTGGCATGCTCATCACCAATGTCCTTATTTAACTGACGTTTGGGCTATTATACTGCTGATACTCTGTGGATGTAGCTTTGGATAGTACTAGGAGACACAATCTTACCAAAAACTCCTGATCGTCTGGTTCTTGTAATCTTTCTGCTTCCTCTTCCACCATGTTCTCAGAGCTTTTGTTGAGAGAGTATTTTGTAGAAGTATCAGTTGGTACTGATTGACTGTGGGTTTCCGTAATAGTCTCCACCTGTTGCAAAAAGACAATTTCTTAATACTCTTAAAATTTCCTACCTCTTGTCATAGCTTACCTAATTATAATTACCTGCTGTACATTTCTACTCTTAACATATTAATCACATTATTTGAACTTACTTGCCTGATTCCTGTGTGGTGTTTGAGTATTCTGACAGCCTTATCTTTGTCTTCTAGCACGATCATGTAGCTTGTTTAACGATGGACATAATGTGTGGTGTAACAAAAGGTCTTTTTCTAAGCCTACAGTGTGCAGTTTTTATCTCTCTGTTAGAGCTTTGCTAAGGATCATGTTTCATGTTGCTAGGGGTGACAAAAGACTCAAAATTTATTTGATATCCAATATCCCGTCTCACTTATGACCTGGAGTTTCCCTGAAACTTATCCCCAGAAGTCCACTGTGCATCAAATTCACCCATGTGTCATTGTTGCAATGAAGCCCTGTCTTTGTGGTAATTGGATATTGGGGAAACTATTCTGTAATGCGATGAGTAAATCTCCAGCTTTTTAGCAGCCTTTGTTCCAGGTATGGTTCCTTTATTCTGATCTCTTGCAATTTCTTTTTCTGTTTAGGTGAAACAGAAGAGTTAATGATGGGTATGGTCAGGAGATTTTCTTTGCCCAGATAATGTAAGACCCTGGTCATGGTTTTCCCTGGAGAGTAAAGGCTTTGCTCTGGCATGTACTCTGAATATTTCACATTTGTTAAGTTTCTTTCCTTGACCAAGCTAGGAACTTATCTTTCCCAACTTTTTATGTTAGCAGTCTTGTGGTGGTTCCCTGGAGCAAACTCCATGAAAAGGTTGGGGCATCCTAACGTTGTATTTCCTCAGGATTTCTTACTCACAATCTAGTCTACTCTCTAGGCTGCCACAATCAATTCATTAGCTTGATGGATTACAGACCCTGACAGTTTGACTTCTGTGTCAGTGAGACTTTGAGTGTGAGCCCTGGTTTCTCCATGGGAGGAGACATGAGAGGTATATTCCCTGACTGGTCTCCGAAGTACTTATTTTTAGTTTGTACAAGTGTCTCTGTGTGTGTGTGTGTGTGTGTGTGTGTGTGTGTGTGTGTGTGTGTGTGTGAGAGAGAGAGAGAGAGAGAGAGAGAGAGTGAGAGAGAGAAAGAGAGTAAAAGACTTCCAAACTTTACATGCTCAGATAAAAGTGGATTCTTTTTTATTATTATAATTTTTATTAATATATTTCTTTACTTACATTTCAAATGTTATTCCCTTTCCAGCTTTCTTGTCCATAAGCCCCCATCCCCTCCCCCTCCCTCATACGGGTATTTCCCCTTCCCCATCCCCAGTATTCCCCTGCACTGGGGGTCCAACCTTGGCAGGACCAAGGGTTTCCCCACCACTGGTGCCCCAACAAGGCTATTCTCTGCTACACATGCAGTTGGAGCCCTGGGTCAGTCCATGTACAGTCTTTCGGGAGTTTCTATCTTAAATACCACATTGTTTAAAAGTCTCTGCGTACTTTTTGAATTTTTAAAAATATTTATTTATTATTTATTATTATTTATTTAATATAAGCACACTGTAGGTGTCTTCAGACACACCAGAAGAGGGCATCTAATCCCACTACAGATGGTTGTGAGCCACCATGTGGGTGCTGGGATTTGAACTCAGAACCTCTGGAAGAGCAGTCAGTGCTCTTAACCGCTGAGCCATCTCTCCAGCCCCTCTAAATACTCTCTTTTATTTATTTTGTCTTTAGAATTTTATTAGTTTTATTTTTATGTGCACGGCCTTTTTGCCTACACACATGCCTGTGAAGCCACACTGCACTGGTTGCTTTCACAGAGGAACTGGGTCCAATACCCAGGACCTACATAGTGGTTCACAACCATCTTTAGCTCAAGTTCCAGAGGACCTAATGCCCTCTTCTGGCCTCTCTGGGTACCAGGCATGCGTTTGGTACACAGACATATATGTAGGTCAGAGACCATACATATAAAATAATAAAACACAACTTTTAAAGAACATTTTTGTTTATATCTTTTATGTCATTAGAAGAAATCTCTCTCCCTTGAAATGTAAACAAAACCTGGTTCGTGGCGGTCTCTGTCAGGGGCCACTGTTGATTTGAATTCATATTAGGGGTCTCTGGGGAGGAGCTGTTTTCATATAGGTGATGGCTCTCTGAAGTGTTTCAGGTCTGTTCTTTCAGAGTCGCTGGTGCTTTCCTCTCGAGCTGTAGAACCTGGTTGTCAATGTAGAGGAACTGCCAGGGCCACCTCATGTTGTACAGAAAGGGTCTCAGGTCAAACTTGTTGTCCTCAGGACTGTAGTTTTCGGCATGATAGGCTGACGTGAGGATTGTCATCTTGTGTCTGTTTATGGAGTACTTTGAGAAAATCGCCTTACCTTCTCAGCCGCCTGTCTTGGAGTACAGCTGTCTTTCCACATGTTGAGCAGTTTGCAGAACATGCTGTAGGGCCCCGCCTTGGCGACCTTCCGTAGCGGAAGATGGAGAGTTCTGTGTACGTCATCCCCATGTCTTTCTCACCTGCTCATCAGCTAAGGGTTCCAGCTCTGCAGTGGCCAGTGCTGACAGGATGCTCTGCAGAACAGGAAGCTGGAAGTGCTCTGCGCAGAACTGGACAAAGGTTCTCAGGTCCGTATTGCAGACGCCACCTCCGGGGGTTGATGTCCGCACTGGAGCAGTCATACTTGGTCAGGTAGCCAAGGAGACTCTCATCCACACTGGCAGATCCAAGCACAAGAAGACTTCCTCCAGCACCCCAAGACCAGAGGCTCAGCTGAGCAAACAGGTAGTCAAGGACCAACCTAATTCGAGCCTGCACCGAGGGAACTTCCTGCTCACCAGGCTGAAGATGCCCAAGACAGCCTTCACAGCAGTGTTGATGCTCAGACTGATGTGGTAGCTTGCATCAGCGGTGGGTCTCCTGGGAGGGGTTCTCGCTGGCCATGTAGCAAGTAGTGAACAGCAGTCTGCAGAGCTCCCGGGATCCTGAGGGGTGTAGCTGTTCTCATCCACTAGGTTTTGAACGTCTGTCAGCACTTGCAGGTTTCCGCTGTCCACAGCCTCGCAGACCAGGCACCGCATGGAGTAGATGATGCAGACGCTGCACTGTCCTCCCCGCCACTCAGGGGCAGCAAATACCCAGCCTGTTTGCTCCATCGAAGGAAGTGTCAGAGCCAGCAGGCATATCCGAGGCTTATTTCCTCCTCAGGCCTATGGTATGTCTACTCCAAGGCTCTGGCCCCAGCTCCAACAAGTGTTCACTGACCAAAAGGGCGAAGTCCACCATCACCGGGGGTATGGGCTCATCCTGGTTGCCTCTAGGTTCTGAGACCGAGGTCTCTTCCTTGCAGCTCCTGATGTCCTCCAGGTCTAGGGTGGCCATGAGAACTGGGTACCCTGGGCAAAGATGCTTCGGTTCATAGCAATCGAGACTACTGTTGGGGAGTTGGACTACAGACTGTTAGACATCATAACAAATTCCCTTACTGTATAGAGACCACCCATAACATCTGTGACTCAACAGAATCCCGACTAATATGAACAGAAAGCTTCAAGAGATGGACAAACAACTACTCCTTTTGTCCAGTTAACCTTATAGTTTTTTTTAAATAATTCTTTTGGATTTTGGTGGGGAGTTTTTTTGGGGGGGGTGTTTGTTTATTGTTTTGAGATGGGGTCTCATTATGAAGCTGTAGCTGTCACAGAACTCACCATGTAGATCTAGAAGGCTTTGCCTGCCTCTGTGCTGGGAATAAAGGCACGCACCGTGAGCACCAAGCGTAAATTTGTCATTTTAGAAGAGTTTTAATTTGAGAATTATTTTCTGACTTGTATTAGTTACAAGTGATATTTAATGCGATCTTTTATCCACGTAGGTATAGGTCCTTCTTGAACCAGTTTACCGCATTACAAAGATGTCATTAGCGTGACTGCTTCACTGACGTTCTAACATCACAATAATGGAAGTAGATACCGTGTTTCTATCCCTACAACAGAATACAGGCTATGATAATGGAAGTAGATACCATGTTTCTATCCCTACAACAGAATACAGGCTATGCTCCACAAATGTCCTTAAAGTTTACATACACAAGAATAAGTATATGAGTAAATAGAAGAGTTTTTAACAGCTATGCTGCTTTCTGCTTTGGGGATATATTTTGGGAATTAGCTTGTCTACACTGTGCGGGAGTAGAACATCCCTGGGTAGTTTTGGCATCTCCTTCCTTGTCCTCACCCTCTCTTGCTGATGGCACCGGATTTATTGACTGTGTCTTGTGCAAATGTGACAGATCATTTTGTTTTGCTGTTTGCTATTTTCCTGTTATGATCTGAATGTTAAATCATGCTCTCCTCATCTGGGGAGATCTAGACATTCGACTATTGGTCACTGTCAATGTCGTTTTATGACTCTATAGCCTTTAGAAGGTGGGGCTTCCCAGCCCTGCTTTTTGTCGTAGCTTGGCTCTGTTTTCCATTAAAAGATGAGGAAGTAATGAGTACTTGCCTTATGTTTGTGTTGTCATGGGTACCACTGCTTCCATGTTTCTTGTCCAGATGATATCCCTTCAAGTCAGGAGTCGAAATAAATCCCACCTCACTTGAGTTTCTTTTATCGGGTATCCACAGCAAGACTAAAAGCAACTCATGCTCTCCCCTTATAATGAATTTCGATGATCGTCTTTCTGAGCCAAGGACAGCAACTGTCAATCCCTTTCAACCGGATTTGACTCAGTCGCTGAACCAGTGCAGAGAAAGCGAAGATGGTCACTGTACCATGTACAGTGTTTGACTAATTGTGTTCTTTCCTGACTTCTGTTTTGTAGGTTGGTGCGGTGAACTGATAAGCAGCATGTGTAGTATATGGAAAAATAATTCTAAACATACCGAGAGCAAACTGATTTTATGTTTTTGTTTGCTGTACTGGGGATTAAATAGAGGTTTTCATGCATGCTAGCCAATAACCTAAGATATTTCATCCCCCTACTCCATACATATCAATGGTATTGTGAAACATATGTCCATACTGCCATTTAAATGAATATTATCAGAAGTAAACTGTGAAGCTATAAAGTAATATGTGCTAAACCACATTTACTGGTCATTGCAAATTAACGTAGTCGACATAACTGTCATATGCTCAGTGGTATGACAAGGAATGTTTAATTTACAGTAAGAAGCTTCGACTTGAAAAATTGGCTCTAAATAGTTAAAACACTTATATCCTTAAAACACTTAAAAAATCAAATAAGCAGGAATTAGAGTTATTACTGTTGTTGCAAATTTTATTTTTAAAATCAAAATTTATATTTTTCACCTGGAGAAAATCAAGAAAGAGAAAAAAATGATTAAATGTTACTCCTGGGGTTTGCTGAAGAATTTTTTGAAAACTTGCATAGTTTCTCTCACTCCTTCAATCCTCTCACCTGACTTTTAAAATCTATAATGATTATATAAACAATCTATCTTTTAAAGCCAATATCAACCTTGAATTATGTCAATGTTTAAATGAACTTACTCTGCTGCACGGATTTAAGGGATTGAAGGCCTGTGAGAATATAAATTTATATTGCCAAATGCTGACCATTTATAAAATGGCCACAATAAAATATGTTATTACACTTGGAACAATAACAGAGTGGCTATTATCCCAGAGGAAGCAGGGGCATTGAATTGTACACTCAGTTCCCCATTTCATCAATTGATCAAATCAAGAAAATCTTTTAAAGGGAAATGAAAATGCCATTGCAAAAATTAACATGTTTGGGTTTTTTATTATATAAAATTATACATATATATACATATATATGTATATATATAATTTGTATGATTGTTTTAGTTAGATGTGGGCAGGAGAAGCTTTTATCTATTTTATTTTATTTTTAAAGTGCAAATCACAACACTTAGGATGATTGGAGTGTGTTTGATAGTTTCACCACCAAAAACTGCAGAATTTTAAAATTCTCTCCTACAGTGGAAGATTGCTGAGACCTTAGAAATCTCTTTCAGAGCCCTGACAGTGGGTCAACCAGCGCTAGTCCTCATTTGTGGCTCTGAGGTCTCCCTGTGCCCTTCTGGAGTCTCGGTTTCTTCATTGTAAGGTGTCCTGTTTCCAATGTCCCACCCTGGTGGACTCTGTGCTGCTGATTCTTGTGCTGTTCCGACAGAGCAAAGGACAGCTCCCCATTATCTAGCTGTCAATGACTTCTCTAGGAGACACACTTAACACTTCGTTTTTCATGTCTTTGGAGAACTGAGATTAATGACTCCATTGTATATAGATCTGAAAAGTTGCTTGTTACAACTAATCAATCTGTTTGACTACTAATAAGCTTTCTGAACTCTCCTCAGTCTCTTGGCAATCACCTGATGCTTAAGTCCCCATTGCCTCCTGATTTATTTGTAGCCTTGATCCTTAGGTTTTGGGTTTCGTTATTTTGAGAACAAACTGAACAGCATTGAGTAGCTCCAGACTTGAAATAGATGTGGATGGTAGCTGTTGCTTTATTATATCCCAAGCCGAAAAATCATACCATGTATTAAGTCAGAACGTTCCAAGTACAGGACAAACTTGTTATCAGTACTAAGAGAGCCTTGGGGAGACATACATTCATTTTATAATTTTGAGCTTCGTATAACATTTTAGAATCATTTAAGCTTTTGGATGAGTAGATGAAGTATTCACATTTTCATCTTTTATTTTGGTTTATGTTTTTCATCCATTTTTTGCTTCATATCTGTTCTTGAAATTAAATATATCCATCCCTCTGTTCTCCACATCAAAGCTCTAATTCCCAAGTCTAATTATTATAGTTTAATGACTGTAAATTATACATAGCAGATGAATATATTGTGCGCACAGAGAGATATATAGAGAGATACATGCTTGATACATAGTTACAGTTTGTAGTTTTTCTGTAATAAATATTTGCTGTATACCAATAAATGGAATTGTAAGATTTGCTCAATTTGCATATTGTGGCACATAGAACTCTTAAGCCAACAGCCCCCTCTGCTGGGTGGATTTCCCCAGATTTATTGTGTATAATTTAAGCGTAAACTTTTTTCAACCTTTGATAGCTCTTGTGCATGTACTATTTAACTCAGAACCAAGTGTGCTCTGATTTATAGAACACTGCATTGGCTCAGGCATCTACATGATATGGATCAGTGAGTTTCAACTTTACCTATTTTGAAGATTTTTTTGAAGATTTGGTGATGCATCTAAGACCATGTTTACAATAAAGGTATTATTATTTACACACACACACACACACACACACACACACACACACACACACACACTTCTGGTATCATTAGTTAATTAGGTTGTTTATGTCCAGAACTCTGATAATGAACTATTAAGCTGTTAGGTGAGGATCATGATTGGGGAATTTAAGTCTATTAATCTCAGATAAAGAAGACCACATATGGAAGAAATGATTTAACCAATCTATCTTGGAGAACCAATGAGTTGAATTGGAGTTACTTCCAGTAGCATGGTTGAGTGTTTTATAATAGGAGCATAGAGGAGAGATTAATCTGAGACACATAGGTGAGGAGTCATTTATAAGTCTTGGGCAAGGAATTACTTACAGTATCATGGAGAAGGGGTCACTTAGAAGGCATCACTGAAGGCAAGTCATAAACATTTCTTTAGATGTTGGTGACTTCTGTTAAATATGTGCTCAGTTAACCCAGAGCTGTTCTTATTTAAGGCCTTTCTGGATTAGATTTTCTTTAGTTATGGACATGTTTTTAAGTATTCCAAAAGGAAAAAGAATCTCACTTCCTCACATTTTTGAATCTGAAGCTTATTTAGGACATTAGTTTCCTGTGTCATTCATTTTCATTCTACCTGTCAAAGGCAACGTTCAAGAAGGTACTGGAAGGTTACTGTAATGAACATGGCAGACACAAAGGTGCGAACAACGTTTGAATCAAAGATTGGAATGTTGATCTGAGAATTCCACGTCTCCATTGGGAATCAGAGGGCAGCGTATGCGGAAAGATTGTAGACACTGGATGATCAGGCGCTCTTACGTTTCTCCCATCTAACTGAGTCCCTACTGTGGAGACGTCAGTCAACAATGCAGACTCATTAATCCCAATAATAGTTCAGCCACCTGAGAAGACAGGCTCTGGGGAAAACTATTTTCTTTATTTCTTTATTTCTTTATTTCACATAGCTTATCTGCACAACTACTAAGGACAAATAAAGCCACATATAACATGTTTTATCTAATGCCCTAAAATGCTAAGTCTTAAACATGGTGGACAAACCATATTCAGATAACTACTTGAAACTTATATGAATTACTTCAAAACAAAAACAAAAGGAATGTCAAATGTATAAAGATTGTCTTTTCTATGCCCTTTTCAGCTTTAAATAATGACATGGAGACTTACTACATTTATAATAAGCTTTGGACCCTATAGCTAAGCAGATTCTCTGCTGTGTGTGTGGCCTGTTATCTGCAATGTTTGCCTTGCCTGGAAACCACTTCTTCATCTGTATCCCAGTGTTGATACCCTCAGTGCCTACTCTCCCTCTCCTCTCCTCTCTTCCCCTCTCCCCCTCTCCTCCCCTCTCCCTCTCCCTCTCCTCTCCTCTCCCTCCTCCCCTCTCCTCTCCCTCTCCCTCCCTCCCTCTCCCTCTCTGTCCTCTCCTCTCCCTCTCCCTCCCTCCCTCCTCCCCTCCCCTCCCTCTCCCCCCTCTCTCTCCCCCCAATTTTCTCTCCTCCTCTCTGCCTTTTCCTCTCCTGTCCATCTTTTGGCTGAATAGCTTTTTAATTAACCAATGAAAAAAGCAATGGAAAACAAAGTTTGTAGAACCATTGAGTCAGGAGATGCTTCATAATAACGCTAATCCAAACTGCAACCAGTTCTCTGCTGGCACAGAAATCAGCACTTGAATATACAGTACAGAAAACATCCATTAACATCAATTTAAATAGTCTTTATTCTCCAAATTCTTGTATTATGAGACTACGTCTTTAATATATTACTTTGAAGAGTATTAATAGGTGGTATTATAGAAAGAAAAATTTATTGGGGCTGAGAGATGGCTCAGTGGTTAAACTTTCAGTCCCCAGCACCCAAGCAGGACAGTTTGTAACTTTCTGTCACTCCAGCTTCAGGGGATGACACACATTATTCTGGCCTCTGAGGGTACCCCTCCCCCACCACTGCCTTACACACTAAAGATGAAGTAATTGAGAAGTTCAAATATAGAGGAAGGCATAAGGAGGTAAAAATAAGAAAACTACTAAACCAGTGATACAAAGGATGCTATGAGATGGTAAGAAGTGAAGTGTTTAATTTCTGCATGTGCATATGTGTGTATTATGTGCATGTTCACACACCTTAGAGACATGTGTGTATGGGGAGGGTGCTTGTACATACTATGTGCTTATCACACACGTCCAGTCTGTCTCAAGGAGTCTTTTCCCCTTCTTTGCTTTGCTTTCTACCTTATTTACTTAGGCTCTCTCAGTAGAGTCCAGAGCTCACTGATGCAGCTCGTTCAACACTCAGCCAGTCACTCACTCTGGGTATTCCCTTCTTTGTCTTCTGCATTCCCACTTCTGGAATGATAATATGTGGATCACCAAAGGGTAATGTGTGCACCTGCATGGGAATACACACACACACACACAAACACACACACACACACACACACATACACACACAGACACATAGACACACACACATACACACACACTCACACACATACATACACACACAGACACATAGACACACACACACATATCCACACACACACACACATACACATACACACACACACACACACATAGACACACATAGACACACACACACACACACACATACACATACACACAGACACACACACACACACACACACACACACACACACACACACACACACACACACACGCACACAGTGCCAGAGAGCCGAGCTCTTCACAGTAACATTTTACTGAGCCATCTCTCCTGCATCGAACTTAACACTGGAGGCAAGAATTTTCCAGCTGAGGAGACCTTAGTGAAAGAGAAAGGCAGCATATCTTTTTCTGCTTGCCCAGCTTGTACTGAAGACTACTTTCCAGGCAATCCTGGCTCAGGAGGGCAGATATACAACACAGTGACAGTGGAAGTCATACAATTCGTTCTGGGAGAGCATTTTGCAGCACAGCACGCAATTGTTTTGATCCAGCATTTTTCTTCTTCCATCAGTTTTTTTCCTTGAGCAGCTCAGCCAGTTCACAGGGATGAAGGCTTCCTCTTTGAGAAGGCCAGGGGCAGGCAGGCAGCTCCTCAAGTTGCTCTTTCTGTCAACCCTTGGTTGTGACGATGTGACATTTTCTCTGCTTGCAACCCCAAATTAAGTCTAGGCATCTCATCAGTATATTTTCAATGTCATGTCATTTTTATTTTTCTTACACTTTTACATCCAGAGAGTGTATCATTGACAAGACATCTATCTCTAGCAGCTGATTGTCTCCTCATGTCATGGACAGTGTGTGTCAGTAAGGTATTAGCTGTTTGTAATGTAAATAATGAAGTCACTGTAACTCGTGTTTTCTAATCTTTGGCATGTGAAAGTTAAGATAATGTAAAATGCATTTTTTAATGACGGCAAGATTTTCTTGGCTGCAGTCCACAGCTCCTCTGGTGACTCATTCAGTAGAGTTTGCGATGGGATAGTTTTCAAGGCTGGGTAGGGGATGATCTGAAATGTTACTGTGCATTTTACTCCACGTGAAATCAGAATGGGGGATGATTTGTCTCTACACAATTGTCTTATTAGTTATTATGCTCTTTATTTTCTGTCAGTAATAGCCACTGTGTCAAATTATTGCAAGAGACTATGTGGTGTCTATAATAAAGAGTAACTAAGAAGGAAGTGGGTCCAGCATCACACAAGCTCTTTATGGAGACTTTAGCTACTCCTTGGTCCCACTTTCATACTGAGGACATTTTCTCCAGATGATTTGACCTATGCAGAGCTCCTATGTAGAAGCTGCACTCTGTATTCTAGTGTCCCCAGTAATGGGAAGATAATGTCCTATATGGTAGAGCTCTGGAACTGGATACTGGTTAGAACCTGGCCATCTACTTCAAAGGAGGCTATTAGTTGAGACGGTGTTGGACTCGATTATCTTCAAACAGTAAAATAGCTTACTGCCAGAATTTGGAAGTAACTATGAGAAAAATTCACAGCAGCAGAGTGGATGTTCTGAGATTTTGAGTTGAATATCCTTCATCCATCTGGAATTATGGGTAGCCAAAGAACGCTCTAAAAAAATTAAACATGCTACCTTCATTGACTTTTGTACTTTTAGCTTAGGCAACATTAATTTATGTTTTCGTGATCTTTGCTTTCTCCCAGCTTTTCTCCAGGAATGTTGTAAGTTTGAAAATCAGTGAACGTATCTCATTAGTGTTTTGATACTATAAGTATCATGAATAAATTTAAGGCCACAAAAACTCTAATGACTGAATTCCCTTGTTGAAAATGCAAGAAGACGTCAAGTGGGATTTACAAACACAACCAAAATCTTACTCATGCTTTGTTTACTTGTCTCTTCATTCAACGAATATGTATCAAGGTACCAGGACAAAAGAGAAGGTAGGTTAAGAGGTGGTAGGGTTTGTTAGTTTGTTTTTCCCTATACAGGTACATTTAAAATAAATGGAATGGAGAATAGAACATGCAACCTACTTTGAAGAAATGGTAAGCCGGTAGCATATATAAGGATGTAAACACGGAGTTAGTGAATGCAGTAGTTATTCCGAAGTCTATCTGTAGATTGAATAAAGATAAGTGTCTGGAAGCTTTGCAGAGGCACTGAGAGGATTGGGATCTCTTGGCTTTGATCTCTGTTCAGAAGCTATGTTGGTGTAGGTGAGAATTTCTAGACCGGAAACAGAACAGGACGACAGAATCACTAAAGGTCTAATGAACAGTCTTATACATTACACCATACCAAATGAATGAATGAATGAATATCCGCTTTGCATAGCACATTAACTTCCCAATGAGCCTCTGCGGCATACACACAGCCATTAGAGAATTCTTTTCAGGGTGTTTCCCTATTATAGCCATTTGGGGATGTGAGAAATTACATTCAACAGCCTGGAAAACTACCCCCAGAGCTTCTATTAGCATCTGTGTCTCATCTCCTTGTGCTGGTGAGTATCTCGATTCACATCTCCAATCACTCTGCCCCACTTTTAATGCTGGCTAATAAAACCCAAGTACTCATTAGAAAATAAAAATATTTGCCTGGCATACCACCATAAACAAAGCTATTGGAATGGTACATCATTTTTATAACTATATGCACATGAATATAATGAGATAACAAATGTACTTTATCCCCAAAATAAAGATGCGCCAGTTGTGATCAGAGGAAGTGTGGGAAGCAAGCTCCTTTAGGAACTCTTCATCAGCACAGTGCTGTGGGTGTGCTCTGGTGACACAGTTGGGTGTTTTCAATCGGTCTTTGCTATCCATTGGCTTGCCTAGCTTTAGATCATTTGTTATGAATTATGTGTAATAACTAACATCAGTGGTCAAGTTGACAGCATCTGACCTCACCTGGAAGACTTATTTCTAGCAGGGCCTGTGAGGAATTTTGAGATTCATTAGCTGAGATGGGGATACCTACCCAGAATATGGGTGTCCCCAGTTCTTTGGCTAAGATCACTGACTGAGATTATTGACTGAATAAAAAGAAAGCAGGCAGAGAGGAAGCACTTTATCCCACTTTCTCTGCTTGCTGACTGTGGATGCAACATGACCAGCTGACTCATGCTCCTGTCATGCCTTCCTTGCAATGATGGACTATACCCTTCTAGTGAAAGGTGTAACAAACCCTTCCTCTCAAGTTGCTTTGAGTTTGTCCACCACAGCAGGGAAAACAGTCACAAATAAAGACTTGTCACTGTGTTTAGTACCCCAAGGTAGATCTAAGAGGTAGATGGTCCAGCATAGAGAAGTTCGGGGGGGGGGTCCTTGGTGTTTTCCTAGTGAATGAAGTCTGCTTTCTCTTGCTTCTGAAACTTGAGTAGACATTAAAGAATGTAAAAAAATGTTAATTGTGGGCTTTAATCCAAAATGGAATAAAAGGCTATGGTAAATCTATGTTCATCTTCTTACCAGGATTATAAGACTCCTGACTTGGCAAGAGTTCAAGGCTTTACATGAGGAGAGTCTGCTCTCTCTAGCTTATGCTCTTGCCTTACTTAGAGTTCCAATTTGCATTGTCCTAAATGAGCTACCCAGCTACAGAACTTAGAGCTTTGTCAATACCATTTCTGCCTTGGCCAATTCTTACTCTTCCACCATGAACCATGAATCCTAGGGTCAGAGGGCAAATGGAGCAGCTGATTTTTAAAGAGTATCCTCCTTGCTGCCAGTATGTGTACTGTATATGCCCATAAACAGAATTATATTTAATATTCTCTTGGCATAGTATAGATGCCATCTAAGTATTATAGAGTTAATAATAAATGTTAAACTTTATTCAAAGACTGCAAGATGGTTCTTGTGAAAACAAAAACAAACAAACAAACAAAGCCACACCTTGTGATTATTGGCTACAGTTCGAGCTTGTTCAGAAGCATATGTGTTAGGTAGAGTTCCCCCAGGCACTGGCTGGTTTATTCCCAGCTCCTGATTTATTAAGCTTACACTGACGGAGACAGCTGAGCTTGGCTTTCTACCCTCTGAAGAGTGCTGAGGTCCAGAAGGACCATGTCACACATCCCACCCGCCTTCTACTCCTGTCCACACATCTTCAGTCTTATCCGTCCTAGTGAGATGAATTATTGCCACTTTGAAAATGATGAGCGAAGAGCAATAATATCCATATGATAGGTGGAGGTCTTTCTCCACAAAGTGAGTGACAGGGGCAAAGGTAGAGACAAAGCTGGACCTTTTCATGACCAGGTGCTGTCCAGTAGGTAGCAGGGCAGCTCTCCTCCTGGGACTAACCCCTTTCCTGAGCAGTCTGTCTCATAAGCTGTGAAACAGGGAAGAAGAGGAGGAATGAGGGCGGGGGTGAAACAAAAGAGTTTTCTGGAAAATCTATGTATGAAAGCTGGAATGCAAGCAGAAGAAAGCCTGGAATCAGTAGGGAAAATGGAGCTGAGAATCAACTCTGGTGATGTGTGGCCAGCCCAAGGCATCCCCAAGGGAAGGGTGGGGCACATGGACCCTGAAACAGGGCAGGGAGCAATAATGTTAGAAATAGACCAGAATGATCAGAGACCTTGAAGCGATATTAAAATTGTGCACCTCACTTAACACAAGTCAGACCTCATACTTTGTCTGAGATGGACTCTCCAATTTGTAGATGCAAGTCATTTGAAGAGGGAGACTCAAGAGTTCCTTCTTGGATGGTTTTTCCTCAGGACTGAGTTCTTTGTGGCAAGGTTTCACCCTGGTGGCTCCAGGAAGCTAGGACCATCACTGACGGGGTCAGTAGATATTCTGTATTAAACCTTTCCGTTCTCCATTAAAGATGAGGATAGTAAGTGCTGAGTATCTACATCAATGGTTCTCAACCTTCCCAATGCTGCAGCCCTTTAATACAGTTCCTCAAGTTGTGGTAACCCCCAAACATACACTCATTTTCATTGCTACTTCATAACTAATTTTTCTGCTGGTATGAACTTTAATGCAAATAATTTTTGAAGATAGAGGTTTACCAAGGTGGTTGCAGCCCAAGACATGGGTTTTCTATATGCTTCTGTGAACCTCAGTGATGACATTGGAAGTCTTAGTCCTGGTCTGAGGCCCAAGTCATGTCTGTATTTTAAGCCCTGTTCTCATGAATGGTTATTTATTCATTCTAAAGTTAGAGACAAGAAAATACCTATGACTTCACACTGAAAGTCTGGCCTCAGCATTCTCAGCATCCCTAGTCTTGGCTGAGCTGAGAAGTGCAGGCATCGTGGAAATGTGATCACAAATCGAAGATGTTGTGTGAAATATTATTAGGTGTATACTGCTATTTGGGTAGATCCCTGTGGCAGTATAACTATTGGAGAATTCCACAGCATACACACACACACACACACACACACACACACACACACACACACACACACACACACACACATTGGATCAATATGAACCAATACCGTAAGCTTTAGGCTGATTCCTCAATTACTGTAACTACCAGTTGCTAATTGGAATGCTTTTTATGGAAGCTACCCTTCCCTTTGGACTGTTCACACTGCCCGTGTGAGTGCAACCGAGGAGCACAAATAAATTGAGTGTGAACAATTAGATCACTCGGCCTCAGATGATCTGAGAGACACGTGAAATACTATTTGAATCTGGGGCTGAGGCGTGACTCTGGGTTGCTGTGTATCTTACCTCTGCCAGGAGTGGAAGATGAGATTTTTAAAAGACCTGAAGCAATTTTGAAGCATCTGATTCTTTCAAATGGTAATGAAGAGTTTAGCCAAGTTGCTTTACATGGCAGCTGACTGAGCTATTATCTGTCCCTGATGTCACTCAGAGGGAATGCCATTTGAATCCACTTTCTTTAGGCTTTGAATGGTGTGAGGGATTCTGAGCCTCTTTCACTCCTCCAGAGAGGTTTGGCGTTATGTTTTAATATATGCCAGTGACTCTGGCCAGAGGATGTCTAGGGCTAAATGTGGTTGGGGAAGAAAAAAAAATTAAAAAAAAAATTCTTTTTCCTTCCTCTCCCCTCAGTTTGGTTTTAGACTGAGACTGGTTTGCTGCTCTTTAAGGAGGAAATAAAATCAGAGTGGCAAAATTATCCAGCTCTGGAGAATAGAGGAAACAGATGACAGTTTCCATTGATCCCTTGAAGCCAACCAGATTAGGGCTGCTTCACTAATAACTGACCATATGAATGGCTCCCCACCCCCAGTCACTATTACAGAGTCAACACTTTCTGGCTGGTCACAGAGTGAGTGCTTACAACACCACCTGTGATGGACTGTATGAGGTGGGAGTCAGGGTTGGGTGGCATGGAGAGTTTACATAAATTGTGATCAACACAATGATGAAGATCATGATTTCTCTTTCCTCTTTCTGAGTCCTGAGGTAAAGCTATCCCGGGGAGACAGAACTCTTCACTAAGCTGCTTTAGGGACATAGATCTCACAGTAAATCAGAGGTAGGCAGATGATTGGGTCAGTATCATATCAGGCCCTACTTTGCATAGGAACTTAACCTACTGTACTTGTGTTGTTAAAACTCTAACAGGTGGGATTTTTCCTTCAGAATTATGGCTGGATAATTGGCCAGTGAATCTGCATTTATAAGGTACAGGTGATGTTGGTTTGGTCCGGGGCCTCTCACTAAAACTATGGGGTGGTGCACAGGTCTCAGAGGATGCTGCCGGGAATTGCTGGCCACCCTCACTGAAAGGAATTAGCAAGTTTTTTTTTTTTTTTTTTTTTTTTTTTTTTTTTTAATTCAGCCAGTTTCTTCACAAGGATAGGGGAAGACTTGATGGAATCATCCAAATTATGGTGAAGTCTTCACTTTCAGGAGGCTTGTTTTTATTCTTCCCCTCACCATTCTGCTCACGTAAAGTCAAACCGATCTTCCAGATAGATGCAGTCATCAGTCCACTAGCTTGAGACACTTGATCTTGTTATAGATAGCACAGAAGTAAAAGGAAATTGTTTAGTAAATCTGTGTAGGATACATTATAAAATAATAAAACTGCTAAATTTTCAAAGTATGGGGGAAAACAATTCGAGAATTGGAGTCTCATAATTTGAATGTCTGAATTCTTCCTTTTGAAATCTTGAATGTCACAGACGACAGTGTATTCTTTTTTTCAGACAAAGAACATGGTCTTTCACACAATTTAAGAACAAAGGAATTGGACATTTCCTGTTTATATCTCAATTAATTATCTTCGGCCGAAACCTAGTCTCATTATGGGCATGACTGCCTCCTTCGGGGATGTTGGTAAATACGATTTTATTTATTCTTTTTTTTTTTTCTGCTGACAGCAAAGCCAATTAGTGTATCTTGGTTGGATCAGGAAACTGTGAGCTGAGACGAGAGTGACATTCAGAACGAATTTCTTTTCAAGCTCTCTGTCTTTAGGAAGTCTCCGAGCAGTGACCTTATATTTGGAATTCAGCTTTCAGCCGGTGTATCCAGCATTAAAGGTGACAGGGAAAATAAAAGTCTTCCTTCCAAAGATTGTGTGTGCCTTTGGCAAAGGTTATAGATGCGATGTCTTTGAACATCTTTCTTCATGATGGCTCTGTCGCTGGAAATGGGCAGAGAAGACGGGAAATCTGCAGCGAGCTATAGCTGCTTTCAGGCAATGATTGTCACATCCTTTACCTCTTGAATGCAGAACAAGTGTGGGGTTTTATATTTACATCTAAATATCTGCTTTGCTTACCATTCTGTTTCTTCTCATCTTACCATGTCAGATCTTCCTAAGCACAGATGAAAAGAAAAGTATATTTAATTTCATTTTTTTAAAGGAAAAGATAAGAAAGTCTCACTCTAAATTGTACAATCTTACTCTAAGCCAGTGATATAATTGTTAAGATTAGAGACAAGGCATTAACCCTTGCTGGCCCTGGACTCATTTCCTGGTTCACCTTGACTTTTACAGGGGCGGGAGAGTGGATAACAGAAGGCAGAAGTGTAACATGTGCCCTTTTCAGTCCACTGCTACCGCCTGGGGGGATCCAGATGCTTCCTACACGGCAGGGTTACAGGTTATTTTCACTGTGTTCAGCAATTATGGATTCACTGTCCAGAGTGCTCTGGGGACTGGAGACAGTGACAAGCTATACAAAAAGGTAAATTCACATTTACTCTTCTTCAACACGATTTGTTGCGCTCTAGCACGCAGGCTACTTCATGGGTGTGGATCATCCCAAGGATCCTGCTATCTACCTCCTAGAACACCATAAACTGAGGCAAGTCACGTTCTCTTGGAACAGTTTTATGGCTATCTAAGCTGACCTTTTAGAGTCAGGTTTCTCAGTGGAGCAAACTTTAGAATGAGACCCTCATGGATGCTCTCCCTGGCACTCCTACTAAACCAGTGCTGAGTGGCTTGTCCTAGAACAGGGTTTGACGCTCCCATCAGTACAATCGCCGTCACATTGCCAACGCTCTCTTGTCAACTTGGGGTTAGGACTAGTCCTTTCTGTCGTCCTTAGAGCAGAAGGATAATTTAAAGCAATCTAGCCATGAACCTTTTCTCTACATCTTCCAAGGAAGACTTCTCCAGGACTCTGAGATTGAACCTTGGTAGAAGTGACAGGTTGTTTCTCTAGTGGAAAGTACAGGCTGAAATATGGTCAGAGTTCAATATTGCAGCAATGTCCTTAAGTGCTTAGAGGATCGCTCATAGAGTTGATGCAGACAGTGGCCACAGTTAGCTGTCTTTTATCACTGACAGTTCACATTCGAAGTTCCTTTGGAGTGAGCACATTTTATCTCCCGCTGTTGTATCAGCAGTAACTGATGACTGTGTACAGGTTTTCAGATGTTGGGGTCCCACTAGAGGCAGATTTTCTTTTCCCTTCTCCAGAAAGCATCCTGTGGTAAGATAGGCCTTGAATTCTTTCTTACTGAAAGAGTACTACTTGACCTCAGTGTACTTCTCTGAAAGATACAGTCTTGCATGAACAGCCTTGCCTTCCCGGTATTCTTTCAGATATAATTGTGACTGAGACAATTTCTGTAGTCAGAATGACTTGGTTCAAATGCTGTCTTTACCCATTAATAGTTGTGTGACTTTGAGTCAATGGATCTCTGTAGCTAGGTGTTCACAGCTGGAAGAAAGATAATACAAAGACTATGACAGCTATGGAATTAGAGGTTCACTGAGAAGAATATACAAAACACTTATGTAGAGTCTTCAACAAGATTTTTCTTTATAGATTTCAAAAGTTATTAATGTTGTCAAATCCTCAACAGTGGGTAGGCTTTCTATGTGAAACAAGCTACCTTTTTTTGGTAGAACCTCTGGCCCCTTCTTGCAAGGGAATCAGATTGGAAGTAAAATAGACATAAGACATGGCAATTCTTTCTTTACCACATATTGGAGACAATCTGACCTACATATCAATATGCAAAATAGAGAACAGAAGACCTCAACTGCTTTAAATTTTGGAATGGAGGCAGAAATTTGGATGAACATCAAGGAAAGATTCAAGAAAACTCAATATAAGACCTTGAAGCTCCCAACTAGGGCAGAGCTCTGAATTACCATGAGGTAGTGATGCAAATAGCAGAGAATGAGTGGCCTAGTAGAGTGGGATGGAAGGGGAAAGAGATAAAAGGCATATATCCTAACTCCAGGAAATGCATGCATAAGGATCATGTTAGCATTTATTATGGTACACTAACCAGAGATTTAGCAATTGAAATGAACTGCTTAAGAACAAGAAGACTGTAAAGACCTTGCTCTTGCTATTGACTTTCTACAACTTCATGGCCAAACTGCGTAAGCTAGTGGTTCTGAGCTCTTGTTTTTCTTATACTTGTTTCCAATGGACAATTATCTCCCTCTGAACGAAGAATAAAATACTACCCTGAAGGTTTATTGAATGAAAAATGAACAGATAACTAGGGAATGGGCCTGAATCCTTGATGATGAGAGAGAGAACAGAATGGTACCATGAAGAAAGGAGAAGATGCTACATGTATAAACCAGGCCCTGCAAATCATCATATTAACAAATGGTGTGCTAAGTGAAAATCTTAACTCCTTGCAAGGATATACTTATAGAAGGCACCAATTAAGAACAGAGTTATTCCTGGAACAAAGTGATTATCAAGGAGCACTGCTGTGCTGGAGAGATGGCTTAGTGGTTAAGAGCACTGACTGCTCTTCAAGACGTCCTGAGTTCAATTCCCAGAAACTACATGGCAGCTCATAACCATCTGTAATGGGATCTGATGTCCTCATCTGCTGTGTCTGAATAGAGCAACAATAATAAAATAAATAAATAAATAGATCTTTTTTTAAAAAGGAGCACTGTCTACAGATTTATTATTATCACAAAGTACACATTGTTTTATGTGAGTTCTCATGCCTGCGTTGTGAAATAGATGCTGAGTGTTAGTGTGATATTAGATTATGTAAATAGAATAATTAGTTTGTATAACTAATAAATGACAGAGCTAAATATTTAGTCCACATAATTGGAACCCAGAGCTCAGAATATTCTCATGTTCTTTCATGCATGATTTCTTGAGATCTCCATGCCTGAAGAACTAGCAGTTTTACATGAGCCAAATGTGCAGAATATATTCTGTGCATGTGAAAAGAGCCATGATAGATGTATGCAGAAGGGACTTCCAGATAAGAAAGGAAGAAAGAAGAGGGTAAATTTCCATGTTAGATGAAATGGTTTCCCCAAAAAAATATTTGTCCTAAATCACAGGGATACATAATTCTTAGCAACTGTAGGCATCATAGGAGAATAAGAAATGCCAGCGAAACAGAAAACATCAAACGCTGTGTTCTCGTGTCATTGGTAGTAGGGTCCATCAGTGTTCACCAAACAGAAATGGGCAATGCCATTATATTTGTAATTCAGTATTAACTCTAAGGTGGAAAAAGAAAAATGCACAAGAATAATAATCGATTGTACTTAATCAATTAAAAATGCAAATTACTTGAATCATCAAAATAATGACTTATATAGAGTCATAGTATCTAACCATTCATGGTAAAGGTGGATATATATATGGATATATATATATATATATATATATATATATATATATCGAGGAGACATCCCCAAGTGGTAAAGGCAGGTAAAAGTTATTAATTGTATATATTATACATAATTATATATATACATATATATATATTATTGGCAGAGAGAAAAACAGAAAAGGATGCCACTAAAATGTTAAGAATGGCTATTTCATCTAGATAAGTAGAAGACCAGCCAGCTTAAAGCATCAATTAAAGGATTACTGAACATGTTTGTTAGTCAAAGGCAAAGAAAGTATGACATCTTCCATATCATTCTTTCACTATATGTGGCTGTTGACTTAGTGACAATGTGATTTCAGAATAATTCCTAGCCAAAGAACGTTACCCATAAAGAAGACTTTCAAATTTTATTCCCAGTGAAACTCTATAAAGTGATGCCACCCTCTGTGTGCCAAGTCACATCACTGTACTGGAGCATTTTGAGCACTGGTGCTCTTAATCTTCAGAGTGGACAGCGGCTGGGGTCACAGAACCCCTGTAACTGGCACCCCTGACATTGGGCAAAAGTGCAAATTCCTGAAAGTGTAAAATAGAATATTTACAAAACAAATAAATAACAATAACTACAAAAGCAGAAGAAAAGAAAATGGAAGAAAATAGAAGACAAACAATGAAAGACAGTGAGAGAGAGAGAGAGATAGGGAGAGGGAGGGGGAGAGAGAGAGGATAGGAAGAGGAAGGGGGGGAGAGAGAGAGAGAGAGAGAGAGAGAGAGAGAGAGACCCCCTAAATTTCAGGGAAGAGATGACCAGTAAAACCAAAACTTCACACTTCCAAACACTGTTTTCTGTGTCAATCTGACATTGAATGTCAGGAATTAAATTCTCAAGAGATATGAAATCAGTACTTGGAAATTTCAAATGTTAGCAGAGTTCACCAACTTGGTAGTTTATGTTTTCTTTCATCAGCTGCTCATTTGTTTCCCTTCCTAACAGTTTCTATTTAAAGAATCTTAATCTCCATCACGCTGTCCTCTACTGAGAAATTCAATTCTGACTCTTGATTAGTTATGAAATGTATGCCAGTGTTTGTCTTCAAGAGAGTGCCAAGGCATTAGCCTCACTATGGTGATGGCCTTACTTGGGGCACAACTGCCATGCGCTCTAAAGATTAGGCAGCTCAGAGTTAAAGCCGTTTGGGAGATGAAGTGCTGGCTTTTGTTGGGATATTTTATGGAGGAGAATCATCATTTTCTAGTTAATAGCATCCACCTTCCATGGTGTAAGCTCTTTAAATCATCAAAGTCTTTATGAAGTTAAATGACACATGGGATAATGCTTCCACAGTTCATGTGTCTACAGAGTCTGATATCCTGTGTTGTGGTTTGTCCTGAAGTTATCTGTATTTTGATGTTAATTTTACTGTCCCAAGGACAGCTGTCTAGTCACATACTCAGAACTCAGGTGACTTCACCAGAACCACCTCCCCATTGAATTTGTAAAGTACAGGTGAGGGGCAGGTACAGGATAGAAGGAGGCCTATCATTGGAGGAGAAGGATGGATGGGCGGGAGAGAAGTTTGAAGGAACAGGAGGAGACTAGAACAGAGAGGGAGAGGGAGAGAGGGTGAGAAGCCATGGCAGGTGATGTTAAGATTCTGCTCTGTGTATTTACAGGTTGTTATCAATGTTCCTAAGGGATGGATGGTACCGGGCTTTGTATGTTGAGGTGGGCAATTATATCTTATCAATTGGGTCTAAGATTATTGTGTTGTGCATTCTTTTATGTGACGGTTTGAGTGTAGGAATGTGTGCTGTGGCAGGAGACAATTGGCCACCGCGGAGCTGGGATGCGTTTTCGCCAAGATATCTAGCAGATATCTTGGGACACCGCGTTTTGGACCTAGTGGGGTAAAAGACAAACATACCTTTTTTATTTTTATATTTTTACAACAACAATCTTGGATCATGGTCCCATGTTTGCCCACTGTTCCTTTCACTAGGGAAGTGAATACATAGGGAACTATCTATATGCTAGACTGAATCGTGGCTCAGCAAGAGGCCACAGCCTAATCCTCACAGGAATGTACTATACATGACTAACAGGACAGGCATGTGTGATTAAATTAAGGACCTTGATCTATGGAGATTTTTTTTGGGTTATCTCAGTGCAATACTTAATCTTAATTATTACCTTTATTGGGCTGTAGAAAGAAACTTAATTTCAGAAGCAGCCACACAAATGTGGAAGGAAGTGGTCGGAACAATTCGGGGTGGGGTCATTGTGCAGGGATACAGGCAGCAACCAGAACAAAGCAAAGAAACAGAAACACATTCTGGCCGGGGCCTGCAGAGGGAGTAGCCCTGCCAACATCTTGACCTCAGAGAGTGAACCTCATTTTAGATGTCTAACCTCTCCAACTACAAGAGAATACATTCGCAATGTTTAAAGCCACTCTGTTTGCAGTAATTTCCTTAGCAGCAAGTGGAACAAAGCAGGGCTCCTTCGTGTACATGTCCTGCCCAAACTCGTCCCGTGCAGCCACATGTGGCCATAAAAGGAGAGTTAGGGTCTATTTCTATCTGGCACAGAGACTGCTTGTGATGGCCAGGGTAAATTGTCAGCATGACAGAGCCTGAAAGTGCCTGAGAGGGATGCAGCCTGTAAGTGCGTGCGTGCGTGTGTGTGTGTACACAAGTGGATGCATGCGTTCATGGGTGCGTGCATGTGTGCATGCGTGCATGCGTTTATTATATTAATTGATATGGGGAGACCAAGCTGAATTATGGGTTGGACCATTTCACAGACACTGGATCTTGCATGGCAAAGGTGGGGACAGGAAAGAGCAGCATGCCTTCTTCATGCCCTGCTTCCTACCTGAGGACACAGTGGTGGGATCAACTCTGTCAAGCCACTGTTGCCATGATTTCTCTGCCAAGAAGGACTATGTCCTGAATCTGCAAGCCATGGTTAGTCCCTTCGTCCTAAGCTGCTTTTGCAGAGTATCTTATCACTACAAGAGAAGCAGGAACTAGGACACCACGATTGTGTTTTCTCTATCTTAATATCTTCTGCTTTACACACAAAGAACCGAGAGTTATAAAGTGATAGAATTTTCCTCGGAAAGGCATGGTTTCCCACTGACAGTGAATCCTTTTCTCTCTCTGTTCAAAGCTGAGTCTTTCTAGCTCATTATGTCCGTTGCCTGAATATGAAGCTTCCCTTCACTCTCTGTGATGAATGCAAGGCTGGAAGTCCTTTCCCTTTTGAGTGTTTCTTACTGCTTAGAATGTCAATACAACCACGATTCTCATAATGACGGGCTGTTGACTTCGAGATGCTGGGAGATGAGACTTCCTGGAACCTCTTAGTGCTTTAGTCCCTATTGATTCTGGAGATGGAGATAGAATATGAGAGACAGAAATACCATCTTAAAAATTATTTTTCTATGTGACCTCTAAGGTCCAGGGGAACAGGATGAGTAAAAGAATCTATCAAGAGGTTGGACCAGTGCCACAGTGTTGATCATGTTCATGGGGTCACTTCCATATTATTTAAATGGACTGGTTTTTTTCTCTCTCAGGGCTCTTTGTCTCCATTATATTTATCCTTCCTCTCCTTTCTCCTTCACGTCCACGACGATGTAATGTTCCTTTGAATGCATTATTATAATGGTGGTCATGATAACGCCGGGCCCTGGCATTTATCAAATGCTTACAACATGCTAGACCCAAGGCTTAGTTTCTTACACTAATGCAGTATTTAATTAACACAATCACTCCGCAACTTAGGAGCTTTTATTATTGATCAGGATTCTCTAACTCAGGTCAAGTTACTTATCCAGAGATAACGATATTAGGGAATGGAAAAACGCATAGGCGATGGAAACCTATCTCCTTTTAAGACATACGTGCTTGTTCACAAATCTTCCTCAATTCCATTCCCCTCTAGGAATCTGCCTCTTGGACATTTGGCTTGTACTTGCCCTTAGGGGACTCTGTATGTCAATGCCACGCTAGTTTCCTCCCAGACTGAGCGTCAGGATAAGCTAATGCTTACACATAAGCCACCCCAGCCATTCTTTCCTCGTTCCTCTCTATCCATCAGGTTTCCTGTATTCTCAAAGAAGCCAGGACAAAACAAACATGCAAAGGACCCTCCATCTGCCTCTACTCCAGGCTTGTGCAGCCAGAGACAACCAGCCTTGGCTGCAGTGGGTGCAGAAGGGAGCGGCCTAGCATGAATAGCAACTGATGACATTTGCATCCATTTTGTAAATTTTTCATTACTGTTATTTGGTCTTTAGGAGGAACTTTTAGAAAAAAAAAGCCTTTGACTAAGTATGGCGGAGGGCTCCCCTCTCTTGCTCCTTCTCTACCAATGGTGATGACTTACTGGACACAGCAGAATATTGCTAAAGCGGTACCTGGCGATGGACTCACTAAAGCTGAATCTATTCCGCCTAAACTCCTGGCCAAGTTGCATTAGTTCCCAGAAGTGTGATATCACAAAATGCAAACGAGCCTTGGGGAAGAGTCTTCTGATGAAAGGGAAGGTCACTAGAAAGGGCTGTTTGTTCATTGAAGGCGTCCTACAGACGCCATTGTCCTCTGTGTCACATAAAAATGTTCTTTTAATTGAGCTCTGTGTTCGCCATCAAGGAGAGCGAGTGAAAGATGAGAAATAAAATGCCTCCATTCTTCTCCACTGGCTATTACCCCAGTAATGGCACACTAATAAATGTGGCATTAGTTAAGAACTGAGTGGGGAAAATCACCATTACTCTTGGAGCCATAAGAAATGAAGATTCAAAAGGTTATTACAGATAATAGATTCACATTCTAACATGTGGAATGGGTCTGGGCTTGGATTGGATGCGTTTGGCTTAGCGATGCTTTTTTCTAATAGGGAATGTCCTGGTTGAATGGAAGTGGAACCCCAGGCCCTGGGAGCCAAAGTGGGTCTTTGTTCAAACAAGGCTTCAGTAAGAAGCCTTGCAGAGCGTCTTCCCTGAGAACAATGATGTCTGTCCAAAGCCGCCCGGAAAAGTCTCAGTAAGATCATATTCTGTACTTGGCAGAATCTCAGAGGACATGGAGAGAGATGGCGCTGGATGAAGACAAGATGAACAAGTGAAAACTGTCTGTCCTGAGAACAAGAGCATTATGCGAAAGCTATTTTGGTTCTCGGAAAGGAAAGCAGACGCTCTCTAGATTGCTGCATTCACACCTCAACTCCAGCTGATGCATTATGTTTCTGCTGAAAACCAGTTTACCAAGCCAGGAGAGGAACT
Organism: Rattus rattus; assembly: GCF_011064425.1. NCBI lineage: Eukaryota > Metazoa > Chordata > Mammalia > Rodentia > Muridae > Rattus > Rattus rattus. The sequence continues at coordinate 48,801,547 of NC_046155.1, forward strand.
AAGAAAAATGCTGCCCCTCCTATCCTGGAAAGGAAGGAATTTAAAATGTCTGCCACCTCTGGGTCAAAAAAAAAACCGAGTCCCAGGGGCCCCAAGGTGTGAAAGTGACGCTGCCCCTGAGACTTTCCAAACTGTCTACTTTCACACTGGATTCTAAAGGAAAGACTGGGGCTATTCAGGGAGCATAAAACCCACCCAATGCTCGTGGACACAGAAACAGTAGCTTCAGCTAAACATTTACACTGAGTTTGCACGAGAAGTGTTTGCTCACCACCTCTACCATTATGGAGTGGCAGCCAGGATTGTGGATAAGGAATCAGGGACCCCAGGTTTGATTTCAATTCTGCTTTTTATATGCAGTGTTCAATAACTTAGGCCCTATCTATCTATCATCTTCCATGCTTTTTTTTCCCTGTTCCTTTAGCAAATCTAGCCATGTCTAGTGATCTTAGCCGTGTGTCACCCATGTTGAGGTGACTGTTGTCTTTTCGAAAGTCTTCCAGAAAGCTCTTCACAAAGCCAAATCCCAGTTAGACAACTTCCTGCTCCAGACATTCAAGTAGCAGAAGAGGCAGGCACTGAACAAACCCAGTAACTGTTCACCTCACCTCCTTCCGGTACCAAGTTTACATTAAGATCTTGGATTTTAGGGTTTCTAAAGTTGTGTGTGTGTGTGTGTGTGTGTGTGTGTGTGTGTGTGTGTGTGTGTGTGTGTGTGTGTGTGTGTGTGTGAAAGAGAGAGAGAGAGAGAGAGAGAGAGAGAGAGAGAGAGAGAGAGAGAGAGAGAGAGAGAGAGAGAGAGAGAGAATTCTACAACTCTTACCTTGTTCCTTATCCTACTTTTGATACATGGTCAATACCAACTAGCAGACACAGATTATAAATAAGAAAAAAGAAGTAGACAGGACCACCCTTTCCTGTCTTGCCTGATTTTGATTTTTTCTGATCTCTCAACCCTGAGGTGCCCAGGAATAGATTCTGGATCAAAGAATTAGACTATTTGACTCCCATCATGTGAACCCCTTGCCTTCACAGTTTCTGTTTCCAGATACAGAAGATGGAAAGTAATCATGGTGATCTCATGGGTAATTCTGAAAACTGAACTAAAGTACGTAAAGAACACAAAACATAGAGTAGCTCACTGCCAAGACCAAACAGATCCACGTTTTACTTGCAATTACGTACTACTGTCACCTCTGGACCCTTCCCCATTGTTGCTTTTGTTCTCTCCCAAGGACACTTGTCTCTACATGGACACTTCTTCCACAGGCATCAGTCACGAGCCCTGTGATGAAACTTTCACTGGGATTCAGCACCTAGAAATGGCAATCAAATTTTAGCTCACTTTGAACACGGCTGAGACAGAACATCCAAATATGTTTAAATATTGGGGTGTTCAACATATACGGAATGACGGCATTACCAGGGTAATCAAGTCCTGTTGATAGCACACCATTAGCATATATTAAATGGATTTTGATTTGTGATGACTTTTTTGGGTTAAATCCAGGCTCCCATGATTCTGTATAATCTATGCCTCTCTTGTATCTTCACTTTCCATTTCCCACAGTCCTCTCTTGCAATGCACCCCTCAAGTCAGGTATCCCAAACCAGATTTTATTCCTCAAATTCTCCATACTTCAGTTGTATCTCTGAGACTACATGTTCTATTTCCAGACAGAAGACACCATCATCTTTTCTATACTCAACATTCTTTGCAACTCCAAGGAATCAGGTAAGGGAGAATTTTATCCAGCATTTGTCATCTGGTGTCTGGCTTTTCTATCCATTAATCTATTGCTTTAGCAAATTTAAAGATTATAACTCCCCTTGCATCTTTTAAAAATTAAATCCTCTACCTAAACTTCCCTGTTGGTTGTCACTGAGACCACACACCCTACTACAATCCCTCCTCCAGCACAAAGAAATACATTGCACAAAATGTGGGCTCACTATAGATCTGCTCAACAAATGTCTCTGGATGTACACTGTTTTGGAGAACTATCTGTTTTTGTTTAGAAACATCTACTAAGAGACCCAATAAATATCATTTTTACTATACAGAGCCACCTCAAATGGCGGCAAGCAAAGCTAAACTTGTTAAGGATACTAGTATGCTGGGTCTTCAACTTTTCTTCTCAGAGTTGCTCTTTGCCTGAGCTATTTGCCAGTGTATAATAGCTAAGTCTATTCTGGAAAAAAACAAAGTGGCCACTTTCCTGTAAAAGTATAGACTCTTCAACCCTGAACAAATCACCACCTCGTCATTCCTCTGCAGATGGACAGTTAACCTCTTCTTCCCCTCCCCCATCCCCCTTCAACTTTTCCTCTCTTCTAGCACAGCTATTGCAGAATTGAAATTTCCATTTTTTTTTTTTACAATAAAAGATGAGGTAAGAATGGCTGCTGACTACAACCTCTTTTTTTTAATGCCAGTCTTTATGGCCAGAACCTTTTGCTTGTGTTTTAGTAGAAACCCTGCAGAGACCAGAACCCAGTAGCTCTGCTACCTGTGTGATGTACCTTCTCTCTCTGTTGTGTAGTTTATCACTCTAATTTCCCTTTATGTCTGGTTTTGCCTGTCATAGGAGTGTCTTTCCTATATCTTAACTTTTCTTTAGTACCTGATAATTCAATCATCCTCAGAGCTGTCACTTTCTGGTCTTGCTATAGTGACTTCTATTTTGCGGGCCATGCATGTCAAACTTCATTATAACTACAGAGGGATAATCTTTACCTCTAACATAGAACACAATCTTGGCTGCATAAAAACACTTCCTCAAGATACATATGTTTGTAATCACCAGAGAAGGAATGTTGAAAGATATATCTTACTCACTTTGGTCTGCTATAACAATTTGCCATAGACTAGAATGGTTTAAACAGTAAATGTTCAACTCCCACACCCATAAATAGGTTTATACTTTCTTGGGTCAAGATAATGTCTTCAGGACAGTATTTTGCAGATGAATGTCCTCTTATCTTATTGTCTCATGGATTATGGGAAAGAAAAAGAAGGAGGAAAGTGGATATGTAATTAAATAGCCACAGGTAGACGATAGCTATATAAAAAAGTAGGTAAAAGAGATAGACAGAAAAATAAAGAGCCACATCGCCTTCAGTTTTCAGATGGCCATGCTCCCATTCCTGAATGCCACATTTGCAGGCTCTAATATCACCAAAATTGTTTCACATAGGTTTTACCCTCAAATATAACCATGTTGAAGAATGGAGATAAAATTTCCAACATATAATTTGGGGAAAACACCATCTAGGTAATGGTAGGTGACAGAAAAGAAAGTTGCAAAATGTTGTTTTACCCAGTTGATGGTCTTTGTTGTTCAAATGACTGGGAAAACCAGGATAACTTTGCAAGATGCTAAGAGATCTCTTTCTGAAGACACTGCATTCAGCCAAATATGTTCTCCTCTTTCCATTTTTCTCAGCCACCCAGACTGAGATTTTTGTTCAATGGCTGGTTAAATCTTTGACAAGGGTCATTCACTCCTCTTACCAGTACTTCATACCCATATGCCAATTACTGTCAGCTCTTGTGTAGACCTGTGTGAAATACAAACTTCATGTTAATACACCTGGGTGTTCCACAGAGGTTCCAGTCTTTCACCTGGAGAATGATCAGAGGCTGAGATTGACCCCAACACACAAGATGATTCTGTTCAATTTGGTGGCAATAAATGGGGCTTAGGGACCTATATAATGCTAATGGAAAATATGGGATTTATTAATTTTTAATTTTTTAATCTATGGTTACTTATTATGAGCTCCCTTAACTCACATAGGGTGATATTGGTTGGTAATAACAACGAATCCCAGGACAGATGACCTTTGTAAATTAAGTCTTCTTGATGGTGAACTTATTCATGTATTTCTCTCCTCCCTGTTTCTCTCTTTCTCTCTCTCTTTCTTTCTCTCTTCTCTTCCTCTCTCTCTCTTCCTCTCTCTATTTCTCTCTCTCTGTATCTCTCTCTCTCTCTCTCTCTCTCTCTCTCTCTCTGTGTGTGTGCGTGTGTGTGTGTGTGCGCGCGCATGCGTGTTGTATTTGTGTATGCCTGGTTGAACCCAGGGTCATGTACCTGCTGAAGGTGTTGAGATTTTAAGACAGCCAAGGCCAACTACACCTTCTGTAAGTGAGGTCTTCCAGCTGATTTAGGTTATCTATCATTTTAATTTCGTTTGATATATTTTTTGTCTTTCTTCTTTCTTTCACCTTCCCATTTGAGACAGGGTCTTAAGGCTAGCTTTGAACTAGTGTAGCATGATCTTGAATTCGTGGTCTTCTAACCTCTACCCCCTAGTTGTCTGGCATGGCCATCATTTCCTAAGACTTGGAACATAGTCGATGTTATTTTTGAACACTTAACTCTATTGTTTAAGACTTACCTCTACCAAAACTCTCCTCTCCTATTTTTATAGTTAGTTAAGAAAACATTAAGTACCCATTCTGAAATGAGCATTGAATTGGTGGGAAGAGCCCACAGAGTTGGGGGTAGCCTTAAGATATAGGCTAACAGTCTGAAAACCTACTGTTTTTAATTTTACACAACCTGTATTGTATTCTCTCAGGCATTTTGCTCAAGTGTGAGAAATGAATGATCATTTTCTGCTTTTTTGTATTTAATAAATGTGGGAAAAATATCCTTTTCTTTTGAGGCATTGTTTAGTTTCTTAAGAAGCTTCAGGGAACAAGAGAGACAAGCACTCTTTGCTGGAGACTTTATAATTGAAAAGAGATAATGCCTATTAAAAACAAATATCATAACAGGGATATTTTAGACAACAATGAGCATTGTGGCGATAATAAAGTACATTAAGCAGAGAGAATAAATACAGGGTGCAATATTGTCCCATCAATTATACTACACTTCCACTGAGTGTTCAATGGCTAAATTAGAAATTTATCTTTAACTTTTGTTGCTTTCATATCCTCCATCAAGTCTCTCAACATTTTTACTAGAGGACATGGAGAAATTTGGCAGCAAATCCAAAGATGGGACCGTCTAGGATATGAAAATTTGAAGGACAATTGGGAGGGTTGTTTCTGTTTCCAGAGTGAAGTTTGACACTGTGTCATCAACTTTGATTGGGGAAGAAAGAGACCAAGAAAAAGATGTGTGTGTGTGTGTGTGTGTGTGTGTGTATAATATATATAAATTATCTTAGAAAGTAGAAAAATAAGACTATGATAGAAATGTTAACATCCACCTGTAGATTTGACATGGTAATCTAAAAGTAGAAACATTAGTATTTTACTAATATTTGGAGGTACTCTAGTTAAAACAAAGGGAAAATAAAGTCCATTGGATGGCATAACGAATTCTTTAGAATTTACATTTTATGAGAAGAAAAGTAGGAAAACGAGAGTGGTAAAGAGAGTGGACAGTGGACAGAAACTGCTCCTTATCGCCTTGTGCTACGGAGAGTTGGTTAGGTTATATTATTCTCATGGACAGATTATGTACTGTGACTTCAAAATATGCTGCAGCATTTTATTTAAGTCAGGAGGAACAATGAACTAACACTATGATAAACACAATGCCAAAACCAGTCGCAGCTAAACAGTAGTGGAAGGATATTTTTTTGTTGTTGTTGTTGTTGTTCTTTTTTTCGGAGCTGGGGACCGAACCCAGGGCCTTGTGCTTTCTAGGCAAGGGCTCTCCCACTGAGCTAAATCCCCAACCCCGGAAGGATATTTTAAAACCTTTCCTTGTAGCAGGTAGAAAGCTCAGGAAATGTGTGTAAAGCTTTCAGCTTCAGCAAAGAAACTGTGGCTCTTTTACTCGGGGATGCTTTACATAGCACATGGGGCACAGCAAGCATTCCTGAGCATAAGTACCTTAAGGTCAGAGGTTTGAAGGAAAAGATGGCTGACTCATATTTGGACATGCACTGCTCAAATTCTGGAGCCCATGGTTAAAATAATAGGCAGGAATACTTTGGGGCATGCTCAGTATACAGACTGGTCAACATAAAGATGGTGGTCAGGAACCACTGGGCATCATCACTTTTCTTTAGATTCAGTGAAAGAAAACAAAGGACACTTAAAAGGCAGGTTGAGAAAGGATTTTGTCCCTGCCATTTTCCCCTTTATGTAGTGGCTAACAACACCACCAAATTCTGCCTCACTCAGGCCCCTAATGGCAAAGCCACCAGAACTTGAGTCAAACTTTTCAAAACTATGAGTCAAAATCAACATTTCTTTTCTCTTTACATTGACATCCGGTATTTTGTCATAGTGGTTTTATTTTTTTTTAAACTGACAAATACAGTGAATAATAGTTTGCTTTCTGTGTTTATTATTCAACCAAATGTAACGCTCATTTGGTTCTTCTCTGACATTTTGGGTTCCTAGCTGGCTTTTGAAAATCCCTTTTGATTTATTTCTTTCATTGACTCCACGATTCTCCTCAGCTTCTCATCCCACTTCTAAGATTACTTTCACAGTCCAATCTCTTCTTCTGTATTTCAAATTCAGGGCCCTAAGACTTCTTAAATCAACCTGATATTTCCTCATGTAATCCTCTGACTCCTATTACGACTTCTGGGTACACAAGAATCTGAGCCTTCTGGGACCTTCAACTATATTTCTTCCCACCTGCCTTCTACTTTTACATTCTCTTGAAGTTAAATGTAAAACTAAAATCAAAGCTGAGCCTTCATTTCTATTGTGTGATTATTTCTATTCATGATACCCCTTGGTGCTCACTTTGGGTGTAGAAATGCTATTGTACTCTTTGTGCCTATGTGTGCTTGTGCATGTGCAACTGTATGTACACACAGGAGCATGTCCATATGGAGGCTTGAAGTCACCTCAGGTGCATGCAATCTAGCTATCTTTGTGAGACAGGCTCTCTCACCCTGCATTTGGTGATTACGCGAGGCTGTCTGAACAGCAAGTCCCAGGGTTGTACCTGCTTTCATCTTGCCAGATCTGGGATCACAAGCATGTGACACTCTGCCCATCTCAAGTCCTTATGCTCGTAAAACACATACGTTATCAATTAACCTATCTCCTCTCCTCTGTTATTAGAGTCTTTGCTCCGATCTCAATATTAATTCTCTCTATTGCTATTTTATATTGGACTATCTCATCTGTATGGTTGCTGATCAACTTTAGTCGTTTAAGAGTACTACCTAGCCCATTTTTCCAACTGCTTTGTGATCTCTTGGTTTCTAGTTATTTTTAATTCCAATCTGTCCCCATAGGTAATATCATTTGAATTTCTTAGCGTGTATATCATCACAAGACTATGACACCAGTGCTCTTGGATAGCCTCCTATTGCTCAGCAAATGCAAATTATTTCCTACTCTTTCTTCTAGCACCATGTCCTTCCTTCCTAATACTGATTCTCTTTTCAAATTGACTTCCTTTTTGTTATGGTTTTTGTTAAACTTTAACTCGACCATACCGTAGATTCACTCTAGAGATGGGCCTCTGGCTTGCCTGAGGTGGTGGCCTTTCCTGCATCAATCGATGTCTCAACACCTACCCACTGTGGGTGACGCCATTTCTTGCCTGGAATCCTTGATTGCGGAGACAGAAGCTGAGCGGCTTGCATTCATTCTCTTCTATTTCCTGGTAGTCAGTATGGTGTGTTCCGCTGCTTCACATTTCCAGCACTCTGACTTTCCCTGACATGACGGCCTGCGAGCCAGAATAAACCTTTTCCCTTAAGTTACTTTCGTTGGAGTGTTTTATCACAGAGAGGGGAAAGAAGATAAAACACCTTTGTACCAGTAAGCAGTAATAACCAGAAACAATTCTTATTTTGCTACATTTAAATATTGCTTGTAGTGTCGTTCTGCTAACAAATCCTTCTCTTTCCCCTTTTTAATCAAATAAAGTCCATTCCAGCCCTAACCAATTCTTCTGCTCTTTAGAGCTCCTTTAGGTCCTGTTCACGACCCCTTCTCTTATCCCAAATTGCAAGCAAGCAAGAGAACAAACAGCGCTCTTCAGAGCTCCTTCAGTGCTATGTAGACCATATGAGCATACACACATGATGTGCATGGCTTGGTTCAGGTGGCCTGTATAAAGAAATTCCTTTCTGTTTTGTAAAGAAAGACACAGGTTTAGTAATTTACTTCACTTTCAATAACATTTGGCCAGAGATCTAGGATTTATTCTTAGGTCTATATGTCTCTGAAACCAGCAAATAATCTAGAGCAGACTCAATGATCTCAAGAAAAATGTTTCCAGACTCCCTATGGGATAACTGATCGGATATGGTGCATTTTTCCTACACATGAAGGGTGTTTTTCTCTTTTTGTAGTAAACTTAACTTACAGTTTAGAGACTATAAGAGTTTAAGAACTGCTAAGAAATCGGAAAATTGATCATACTGTAATAGACAATCCATGAATGTCAGTTCACGTTCTTGATACAATTAAGACCAGTACTGGTTGTTTAGGTAACAGTTCTCTACAGTTGGTAAAGCTGTAAGAAAAAAGCATGGATGAGCAGACATAATACTGGCATGACTACATAAGTAGTATAAGGTTACCTTGAATATTCACAGTTTTCTGCTTGAACTCTTAGCATTTTCTTCACCTTCAATATTGCCTAAGAATTAGGTGGGTAAGCATTTCATTTTTTCCCCATCATCCACATTTGCATTCCCCTGAGTACCTAACACCTGACATGTTCAGCTAAAGTTTGCATAGTGAAAGCTGATGGAAAGATAGGCGTTTGTTGCTTCAGACATCAGCTCTGAGCTGATCTCTAGGTAAGAATTCTAGCTCCAGATGGACCTGCAATGATTGCTATTTCTAAGGATCTCAGCATGAGCCTGTGACATCACCACAGGAACAGATATCCCTGCGCCAAGGGTCAGAACCAACTGAAGTTCTTTCCCTGGGTATCATAGTACCTTAATGTTAACCAAGAGAGGTAGGTTTCTTGAAGAGAAAGCCACAAATTGAATTTTTGATTAGAAAAATAGAATCATTTGCAATCTGGTACTATTGTAGCAAGGATTTATCTATTCTGTCTTAGAGAAAGATGCTGGGCAATATACTGAACATGTTGAGAAGAACTAGAGTCAATTCAAATCCCTTCTCTACTCCTGTTAGCTTAGACAGTTTTTCTACATTCCTTCAGCCTCACTTCAGTCTTCTGTAAGACTATGTTGGTTAGAATACGTATAAGATATATATAATAATACTTCTAACTCAACACATGATTGTCGTAATATTAATATTGAAGAAAAATTTCCTCTTTGAGGAAGAAAGGGAAGTAAACCAGGGAGCAGGATGCCTTCAAGGTGACTCTATGGGATTTTACTAGAGATATTGCCAGGCTCCAATGGGTAGACCCAATCTAATAGTCCCATTGATCGCATTGTTAAGCTAAATGGGTCACCAATCAAGAAGAAAGTCATCAATTTAGGAAGGAACTGATAGGAAGGAGATCTGATGGTGTCGGGAGGCAGATATGAGACGATAAGGGAGTATCTTAAGTAGCTTTTGTCCACTGGGCATAGACACACTCTGGAGAAGTAGTCACTTCTGACCTGCGGGCGTGTTTTGTAGGGCATTTACTTGTTTACATGTTGATGGGGAAGGGCCCAGCCCACTATGTGCAGTGCCATTCCTGGGCAAAGGGCCCAGGGGAAGTCAAGTACAGCAGTAAGCAGCCATTGGTTCCAAGAACGTATCTATTCTAAACAGTAGTTCCTGATTGGCTGGCATTGTTTGCACTAGTAATACTTAGTTTCTCAGGCAGTCCTCAATTAGGTCGCCCTGCATGAGCTACTTTTGCTGCTGCACAGCCGCCAGCGTTTACACAGAGGCAGTTACACCCCTGTTCCTGTTACATATAGTTACATGTGATATTAATTTGTGAAGCATATATTAACCTTGCAACTCGAGTAGTACAGTGTAAGCCCTCAGTCCCACATTAGGATAAGTTTCACTCATCAAAATCAGTACAGTGACGTCAGATATGGCCACTGCATCCAGAGAGTGGCCAAGCTCCTTCACACTACTGTACTTTCCCCTTATTCCCCCCACCCCCCTTTTTTTGTAAACTACAACGGTCCGGGTGGGTATTTTGAAGTATCTCAACGGTGGTGGCAATTGCATGTGACCATTTGGCCTAAAGCCACTTAAATGTGCTTCTAGCTTGTCAGATGATCTACGACTTAGCTTCCTGTAGCAGATGGTAAAATATCCTCACAAGTTAGGATCATAGCCACATTACTCTTAAGTGGGACTGTTAAGCGGGTATCAAGCTAATATAGAAAACACACAACTTAAGAGTGATAGCATTGATAACACAGGAGAAGTGTGGCTGCTGTCGAGCCAGCATGGAGGTCAGACATGTGTTGGACAAGCTCTCATGTGAGAGCTGGGGAAGATTTCACAGAAGAGAAGGAGGCCCAGAGAGTTGGGGAAAGCATACTCAGAGGAGACTTGTAAAGAATAAGAGGAAAGTTACCGTTTTCTGAATAATTCAGGAAAGTTATTCTGAGCAGACGTATGAAGCAACACTTTTGTGACCCTGTAAACACCGTCAGGGGCAGGCATTTTGAGAAGAAAAAGTGCAGTATTTAATTAAAGGGATACACATCCCACCTATCTCCTTAGCACAATGTAATGAGCTCTGCCATCCTAAGAGTGACTGCTCAGTTTCAGAGAGCCCTGAATGCTGCTTCTCCACTCGGCCCAGAAGGAGTTTCCCATAAAGGCCTCTACTGGTTTTGCCAGCTCTGAAGAGAGCCTAAAATGAGCTAGGAGATCAGATCAGAAATCAGCCCCAAAACACATCTAGCATCTTTGCTGTCTAGAAAGGATGAGTTTGTCAAGAGGCCTAAGGACATTTCTGACTTTTTTGAGACACAAGGAACTGTTTAGTTTTCTTTGGTGCCTTCTTATCCTTAATCGGCTAGTCAGATTCTGTCTACCATTCCTGTCCTTAAGGGACAGTCATCTTGGGAATGAATCATGAACATGTGGATTCTAGGAGTCAGAGGGGTAGAGGACACCATGAGAACATGGCCCACAGAATTGGCTAAGCAGGGCTCCTAGGAGCTCACAGAGACTTGTGACCCAGACCTTGTGTGGGTCTGAGCTAGAGTAGGTCCACAACCTTATAGTTGTGTAGCTTCATGTTCTCGTGGGGCTCCTAAGAGTGGAAGCAGGGATGTCTTTGACTCGTTCTGTCTTTTCCAGCCTCGATATGGGGGATGGTGCTTACTCTTGTAACTTGTTAGGCCAAGTTCACTTGGTAACCGTGGGAAGCCTGCTTTTGTTTTATTTTGGTTTTTTGTTTGTTTTGTTTTGTTTTTAAAGGGAAACAGTGGGGGAAGAAGAATCAGATCTGAATCTGAGGGAGAGGAGGGGTGGGGGAGAGAGCGACCAGGAGAAGTGGAAGGAGGGAAACTGTGGCTGGGATTTAATGTATAAAAGCAAAAAAAGTAAAACAAAACAAGGAGAAAACAGGAAGCTGGCATAGATAACTTAATATTTCAGTGAAGAAATAAGAAGAGAATGACCAAAAGTATTGTGTGTTACCCTGGGATAGATGTGACTAGAAAAACCTTTAGGAAATTGTCACCATGTTAAAACATGGGTTTCAGCGTGACCTAAGTCTGTGTTCCTTGGCTGTGGTCATTCATTCATATTTGGTTGCAGTCTAATCTGTCTCTTAGCCCCTTGAGGATTTTACATCCACATATGAGAATCATTTTAATGATAATAATTATGTGACAGTCCCTTCTCAAAAACAGAATCCATAAACTATCTCCTCTCAGTTTTCCAAAAACATGCTTAATGACAGGGAGAGGAATGGAAGGTTCTCCTAGCTGACAGAACAGGTTGCAGGCTAACAGGTATAGAAGACAATAGTCTAGACTACTGCAGTAGGAGGGAGAAACCAGACCTCAGTCTGAACTTGACTGAACGAAGAAGTTGATGAGTTTGTAAAGGACGAGTTGGGAGGCCATGTATGTGTACTCCTTGCCCAAGAAAAGAGGAAATTTGTTTCTTTCTTGAGGACAGCAGGCAGTTTCTCAGTTCTCCTCCCTCAGAGACTGGGTCTCTCTCTCTCTCTCTCTCTCTCTCTCTCTCTCTCTCTCTGACTGATGACTGCATTTCAAAGGATTGGCATCCAGGGTATTAAGAGTGACTTCCTTGAACTGTAAAACTGACATCAAGCTTGCAGGAGATTTACATCACAAAAAGATAGGTAATATTATAAATTACTCACAAAAAGGGGCAATTAGCCCCAAAGAAGCAAAGGAGAATCTGTCCAGTTTGGTCAGGTTGAGAGAAATATTATCTTTTAGTATTTGACTTTGCCAGGATAGGCAGAAGAACATGACATAAGCACAGTATTCTTCCAAAAATACAGCTAAAGATTACTAAAGATTAATGTCTGCTGGGCTAATTTCATTCTTCTTTCTTCTTTTTTTATAATAGCTTCTCTCCTTCTCTCTCTCTCTCTCTCTCTCTCTCTCTCTCTCTCTCTCTCACACACACACACACACACACACACACACTTACAATTATATTTACCCTTTACGTTGGCTGTTCTTGTTTCCTTTCCCTCTGAGTTCCTTCTTTTCCTGTAGTCCCCCAGTAGCTACACCATTACAGAAATGACACCCCCATTTCTAAATTCAGTCATCTTCTTAGCTGGAAGAACAAGGATCGACAGCAGCCTCTCTCTCTTGCTCCCAACACTGTTTGCCCTGTTTCAGTCAATATTGACTGACACAATAAGCTTCACAGACTGTGACTGGAGAACTTTTTTGCTCACACTTCTGGAGACTCAAAACAACAAACCATTATACCATCCAATTCAGTCCCTGGTTTCCAAATCACTGCCCAACTGTTTAGCTACATGAAAAAGTAGAAAAAATAGGCCATCTCTGATATTCCCAATTATAAGGATGTAATTCATCTCAAGGACCCATTCTCATGAACTAATTACTTCCCAAAGTGCCCATGTTGAAATATCATACAGTTAAGCATTAGAGTTTAATACTAGGAATTTTGACAGAAACACAAACCTTCAGCCCAAAATAAACTCAATGTACTTTTGCCAGTATAACTGCATGTGGAGGCTAAATAACTACATTTTTAAACTTTGGGTTCAATGGAATTTTTTGTCTCTTAGTAGACATCATTCTTTCTTGGAAATAAGACTAAGTTCAGTAAAGCTTAAAATTGTTGATCCAGAAAGTAAAATATTACAAATGGTTGCTGGGCATAATGAAGAAAGTGGCCAATTGTATATTCACATCAGTTGCTATAGACAGAATATTATTAAATACAAGCTTATTTTTGAAATACTGTTGGCTTTGTTTCGCATTTAAAATTACATGTGTTATAAAATTTAAACACAATGGCATGATTGTGCATCACTGTGTCCTAGCTATTGGCCGTGTAGTCAGTTTAGTGAATATGCAGTGTCCTTAGACACAGCGCCCCTAGAATTAGCAAGGAGTGAGTTACATATCATCTACTTTCTCTTGTCCTCCACTTTTGGGAGTTTGCTTCCAGTGATTTTATAAACCTGAGCAAGATCTCTCTCTCTCTCTCTCTCTCTCTCTCTCTCTCTCTCTCTCTCTCTCTCTCTCTCACTCACACACACACACACACATGACAGAGAGACAAAGACAGACAGAAACAGAGACACAGAAAGAGACAGAAAGACAGAGACAGCGAGCACACTCAAGGAATAGACATATGGACCTGTAGAGAATTTCTTCTTCTTCTGAGAAACACATATCAGTGGTCCTTCCTCAGTCACATGAGAAGCAAGCAGACAACATCACCAAAACCAACAAAGGCATTGTGCTCTGGAATGAGGCATCCAGACTGTACTGAGTCTCAGTGGTAGCCATGTTTAGCTGTTCGTTACACTTACACGTACCAGATGTTTGGAAAGGTAACTTCTCCACCAAATACAAATGCTGATTGGTCAAGGGAGCAATACTGATGGATTCCCAGCATTTCAGGAGATGTGGACGCAGAAGGATTGCCTGCTAAATAGAGAAGTTTCTACAGAAGACAAAGTCTACAGGGTTGTATAGAAGACAGGAAGGGAAACAAGATGAGGGAGGTGTCAGTCTAGTGTACAAAGCTCAGGATCCAATGATGAATACATTGAAAGAGCATGAACAAGAGTGATGACATCTTCAAGCGAAAGGGGCTACATAAGCACGTGAGGATGTTCCAGAGTATTTATCACTATCAAAGAAATGCCAAGTCATTCTACTGACGTCGAATCCAAGATGAATTTGCTTTTTAAAATGAGTTGGGAAATAAGCACTGTTCAAATATGAGGTAGCAATACTTTTCTGTTCTTGTAGAGCAGATACCATTCATTGAAGAACATACATCTAATCGTGAATTTCTGATAGCCACATGGTATAGATGATAAGCTCAGTGATATGTGTGTGTGTGTGTGTGTGTGTGTGTGTGTATGCATGTGTGATGCAATCAAGGATGTCTGTATTTTGAATTGCAAGAACTTAGAAGGAAAGACTAGATCTTCATTTCCCATAATGTCAAGGTCTTTCCAAGGAGCTTCCATGAATGGTAAAGTCAGCTAGGCAGAACAGAGATTTTTCTAATTATTCACTTGTAGGACTGGAGATTTTTCTCAAGGTAGTATAGAACTGCTCCTTTTAATTTATTTTTTCCCCCAAGGACCAGGCTGAGGTTTCAACTTGAAAGTCCAGGTGGGCTTTCAAGTTATAGTATAGTGGCTCTCTCTGTTACCAACAACAAAATTTCTTTCATCAGCATTCCACGTTCAAAGGGGAGAAAAGCTTCAAATGCATGTGTTTTCAAAGGGACTAAAGGGACTGATCATCTATAGAGCAGGCAGCACCTGGAAGCTCATGCCAGCTTGTCAGTCTATAAACACAGTTAGAGGGGAAAGTCTCTTAAAGGGCAAGCAAGCTGCTTCCCTGGCTTCATTTTAATGCCTTTCAGCCATTCAGCTCCAAGGTGTTGGCGGAACTAGGGTCACAAAACCTTTGTTTTCTTTACCCTTTTCCTTTAACATTTATTATTAATATCATCATTATTTGAAGGTACTGGAGGAAATGAAGTAGACAGCACTAAGGAGAACTGGCAGAATTGTCCCTTCTAATTAGAGGTGTCCCTGCTATTGTCAGGTTCAGCTCTGGATTGGAGCCAGTGGAAAAACTTTCCTCTCAGTATACCAAATGCATCACATGGCATCCAACACTGGACTTCATCCCAGAAGCAAGCACAAGTTCAGCGTGAAGCCAACTGGGTCCTGGCCCAATCGATAATGAAGTATCCTCATTAAGATTTTCCCATTAGGTATGTTTTTATCTAATAAAGAAAAGAGGAGGCACATTCATAGCAAGAGTTCTGGTGCAGTCTCTTCTCTGGGTCACTCGAAACACCCTGCTAGCATCCAGTTCTTTCTTGCCATCTCGGGATAAGGCTGTCCTTTGGGGCAGCAGAGAGGACTCCTCCAAGAGCTGTATCTCCAAGGAACAATTAGGGAAAGGCTCTGCTGGAATCTAAAGAATGCAATAGCACAGCATGGAGTGCAAGAGATGCTTTGCCATTTCTCTACACTGACTTTTTTGTACATTGGAGACGAATGGACCGTGGCATAAAGAGAGGTCCCATCACTGTTTGACCTATGCTTCAATACAGGCTACTCTAAATTTTGGGAACTTGAAATATAAAATATACAATTTGATTCATCAAGGCTTCTGTGTTTACTAAGTTTAACTTGAAGGAACATCATTTAAAGTACTGGTTTTGTAACATTTCCACAGCATTTCACTTGAATAACAATAGGAATTATATGTATGTTGTCTGTCCTCTGAGATTTGAACATGTTTACGTCAAGTACAGAAGACAACGGAAACTATACTTCACACCCAAGTACTAGAGTTCTAACTTTTTCATACGGACTTTGTTGCTATGTCTATCTTTTCTCTGGATTATAAACAAACAGGGTTTTAAATCTTGTCTAACCAGTTCATTGAGTTTTTGTTTATCTTTGGCACTTAAAACAGAATCTGATTATAATAATAATAATGATAACTTAATCCTTGGTTAACTAAATACTTGGTATGCACCATCTTGTGTTCTGTGTTCTTTGTAATGAGTCACACCAATTGATGGGCCTAACTAATGAGTAATGTAAGGAACACAATGCAGAAATAAGTGTTTTTTCAAACTTGGTGTGCTGGAAACAAATGATTCCTGGTATTTTTATTTTGGAACCTTTATATTTAATTACCATAGGCTTCAGCCTTTGACTGAGTTGCCTAAGAAGGACAGATAGCCTGAGGTAAATATTTGGATACTAAAGTAGTTCAGTTTGGAAGTTATCCAAAAAGCACTGGGGAGAATGAGGGATGAAGCAGAAAAGGGGATTCCGGGGATAGGAAGCATCCTTGAGCAAATTACTGTAAGGATGGATGTTCAACCTGGCTGTGAATCTTAGGCTTGTTGGTCCAGCACAAACCATGCATCATTCTCTCCAATTACAAGGAAATAGAAGCCATTATTTACAATTTGAGGGATGCTCTTGAGCTGTGGACACTTCAACATATGGAATCTTTCTAAATGGGGATTCAGTATCTGTTGTGGCAGATACAAAAAAAAAAAAACAAAAACAAAAACAAAACAAAAAAACCCCAAAAACAAAAACAAAAAAAAAAAAGGTGTGACCGCTTCCCTCGAGTACCACTCCGAGCTTCTCTCCCATGATCTCTCTGACCCAGGTGATCACTCTCTTGCTAATTCCGGCTCTATTGGGCCATAGGAATTAGCGATAAAATAATCTCTCCCAGCAGCTCTCTGCTAACTGTGAAATCTCTGGTTCCAGCTACCCTGTAAAATCAGGGCTGTAGAAGTCCAGCATGGACACGCCTATAATGGCTCCCCCTGCCATGGACTCTGCTCACATTCCCAAAACCCAGTGAAATCATGACTCAATAAACTGTATCTCATCAATCAGATTTATATGTTAAATTCTCAATCAACAATACAGCCTCCCAATGAACTCACAACCAGTTGATAAGGATATAAACCGCCCACCTAGATAAGATGAATTTGCCTACAGAAATCCATCCCAATTACCTTGGCAATTCAAGACCACCCAGATCTGGGTCATCCTTCTCTGTCTCCATCTTGATTCTCCCCCTCCTTCCCCTTTCCTCCCACCTCACAAAAGCTTTGTCCCTTCCTTATATTTACTGTCCAATCATGGCCTTGACCTAACTTGTGCCAGCCCTAACCTGTACACAGACATCAACCTACAAGTATCATTCTATGACCAGAAGGTTTCACCAAATGATCATTGACACAAGCCCTTTGTGGAAGAGTCAAGGCCAAGAAGTCATGCACGAGGTCAGGGAAATGTCTGTTGTTTTGCTCTGAACAACACATTGGGGAGAAGAATGGACAGAAATAGGGTATTTTTTGTTCTGATATCAAATCTGGAAAATTAGTGCAAAGTCCTAATACAAGTATGTAGTTGCTCCTGGGTGGCCATGCTAAGTCTGTGTATTTCAGTCATGTTGTTGGAAAATGAAGTTGTGTATGTGTGTGTGGACATGTGCACGTGCATGTGTGTGTGTGTGTGTGTGTGTGTGTGTATGTGTGTGTGTGTGTGCGCGATTGACATTTAAAAGCTGTTCAGACAATTACAACATGGACACTTTCCCTTTCCAAAGATAGTGAGTCCAGCCTTCCTTGGCACCAATTAAGTAAAGAAAAAAATGGAAGGGAAAATTTAGAGCTTCCTGCCCTGCTTCATTGCTTTACTTAATTGACTTGTTTGAGTGCGTGCCAGAACTGGATATATCTTGTTAGAGTGGCAAAGTTTAAAAATCAACTTGAATTTCAATTCCAGGCAGCTATTGGCATAGGGAGATATAGTTGTTGTTGATGGGGGGTGGTAACAATATGCTGAGTCTGAGAATGTGTGTTTAGGAAAAAGAAACAAATTAGTAGCTTCATGCTCTGAAGTCTTTAATAATATAGTAATCTAAAGCTGACATTATAAATTCTGAATAAGCGTTGTCTGCTGTTTAAAATTTCCCGTGGCTTACTGTCAAATATATTAAAATGGATTTGGAAAGTCTGTAAGCCTTCTAATCATGGATAAAATATATTCTTTTATAGAACTCTAAATTTGTGGTAATTATGTGCCATTTAGTTAATCTCCCTATATTATTTACCAAGCATATTTTGTAGTCAAAGACTTGAAGAGTTGACATGGTAATGACAACGACCATGAGTAAAAATGAAAAAAAAAAGTTAAGGGGAAAAAGCATCTGGATGTAAAAATTATTTGTATTTATGTTCGTTGTTTGTGGATGAAGTGAAAGAGGTAGGGAAGGGAAGGAGAAGCAGGAGAGGATGGATGGATGGGTGGATAGATGGGTGGATGGGTGGATGGATGGGTGGGTGGGTCGGTGGGTGGGTGGATGGATGGGTGGATGAGTGGATGGGTGGGTGGGTGGATGGATGGATGGATGGATGAATGAATGTAGGAATGCTTAGAAACAGAGGACCTCACTCAGGCTTGGAGCAAAGATATTGTGAGGTTGTGAATAATGGGTACCAATCATAGTTAGAAAAATTAAGTTCCACTGTTCCACAGTGCTGAGGGCATCATCACAGTTCACAACCTCGTTCACGTTTATGTTATGAAGGGAGAAACAAACAGAAATAACCAGGAGACGAACATTCAAATTATTCTGATTTGCTTAGTACATGCTATCTACATGTGTTGAATAACACACTACCTTACAAATATTTACTGTTATCGAATGCTAATTAAGATGACATCATTCCAATAATACCCTCCTAGAAAAATCCAGCATAACCCAACTAAATACTAGGAATGTATTGGAGTTGTCTTTAGCTGTTTGCTGAGCTGGTTGAGAGGGGAGCTGCCTAGATAATCAGGAGGTCCTCAGGGATTGACAATGATAAGGAACATTTCTGAAGCTTCTCCCAATAGCAAGGGTTATGCTTTTCTAAATAGTGAGCAACAGAAATCAAGACTGCTGCCATGTTGTAAATAAAACCACCTAACTATTTCCAGGTTTTTCTTCCACAGACATGAAGGCTAAAATTGTATGAGTATTTTTAAAGTATTCTGCTCACTGCAGTGTTCATGTAAGAGTGGAAGGCTTATACAATATGGAAAGATATGAATGTGGATACAGTTAAAGATTATATATTAAGCAAAATAAACCAGATTACCAGATATCAGTATGCAATATCGCTTACATATAGAGTCTGAGAATACTGATTTAATAGATAGAAATCTGAAGTGGAATATTGGCTTCTTGGAGTGAGAGATACTGTGGAAAGTGAAGGGATGGTGAGATCTTAGTCAAAAGATGAATCCTGTTGAACAACATGGCGACTTTGACTTCATTGATGATATACTCTATTCTTGGAAAGTGCTAAGATGATGGATATCATTAACTTTACCAGAGCATATTAAATATGTGAAAGTATACATACCTTAGCTAGTTATGTTTTTATAGCTTATAACATATCTTTCAAAACATCATGTTGCATATAACACATTCAATTTTACATATTTATTAAAGTACAAACTTTGAAAAGAATTTTCCAGTGACTTCATAATAGAAGAAAGAAGGAGAAATATGGTTGTAGCTGAAATCTATTATTCAGGTATGAACATTTATCATGAACTATAAACTCACAACAGACTTTTAAGAGTATAATATAATGTTATTAACTATAGTCACAATTTCATATAAACAATGTCTGGAACTTGTTATTTCACATTAATGGAACTTTTTAACTGTTAATTAGCAACTTGCCTCCCCTACAGTTTGTCTATTTTTAAATGCCATTTAACTAGAATCATTTGAGCATTCGTTGTCCTTGAACTAGAGCAACTGAAATGCATGTAACTAGGGGTAGGAATTCAAAAGGAATAGGCATTGTGGGAAACAACATTAAGACATCTCAGAAAATTAAGTGTAGAATTATTATATGCTTCTGTATCCATATCTGGTATTTGCGCAAATGAACTGAAGTACAGATATCAAAGCAATATCAGTAACCCAACATATATTAGTCATAATAGCCAAAACGTAGAAGGGTATCCATGCTCAATGATAGATGAATGGATAGGGAAACACAGGCACACACAATTCTTGAGATTACAATATGATTTTATCATTTCCTCCCTCTTCCTTTCTCACTTTAAACTTTCTCATGCACTTTTCCTTGACCTGTATCAAATTATTTGCTTTGTCTGCTTTAGTCAGACATACATGTGCACTTGCACATGCACCTCTCCCTAAATATATAAAAACAACCTGCTCTTAGTCCATATCATTTTACTTGTATGTATGTTTTCAGGACTGGACATCTGGTATTGGATAACCAATTGTGCTCTTCCTTGAGGAAAACTATTTCCCCTACCATGACCTTTCTTTACTTGCCTGGATAGTTATTTGTCTATGATTGAGGCATTACCCTTTAACATTAGTTTGCATATAAATTCTAGAAAAGCAACTCTAACCAAATACTCAGTAAACAAATTTCCTATTAAGAGAAATATAGTCAAATATTATGATACATTGGAGTCCAAGATGCATACTCAGCTTTTCTGTACATTTCTCTTGCAAGTCACATTGCACAAGGCAAACACAAAACCCAAACATCAAAGAAATAATAAAATATTCCTTTCATCATTTTAAGGCTGGCAAAACCAAAAGATTAATGAGAATTATAAGTAAATTTATCTTTCTGGTGGGACTTACTTTATGCCTTATGTGAACTTTGGATGCCCACATCTGACTCCTCTGATATCACATTTCTTGCCTTGAAGGGAAGATTGGGAGAATTGCACAGTATTTACTATATTCCCACATCAAGACAGTTCATGTTCTTTCTGACACTTCAGCTCCTACTTTTTTTTTTTTTTTATTAACTTGAATATTTCTTATATACATTTAAAGTGTTATTCCCTTTCCCGGTTTCGGGCAAACATCCCCTCCCCCTCCCCTTCCCTATGGGTGTTCCCCTCCCCACCCTCCCCCCATTGCCGCCCTCCCCCCAACAGTCTAGTTCACTGGGGGTTCAGTCTTAGCAGGACCCAGGGCTTCCCCTTCCACTGGTGCTCTTACTAGGATATTCATTTCTACCTATGAGGTCAGAGTCCAGGGTCAGGCCATGTATAGTCTTTAGGTAGTGGCTTAGTCCCTGGAAGCTCTGGTTGCTTGGCATTGTTGTACATATAGCTCCTACTTCTGAATGGGCTTTCCATGCTCTTGTAACATCTTATTTATTTTTAAATAGGCTATTGATACTGAAAACCATGACTGTTACTCCAGAAGCTTGATTTCCTCTTGATTCCCATACGAGTCCTTTGCATAGCTGTGTTTCTTGTTATGGGATACATTTTCATGGAAAAGCAGAATGAGATTTACTGCCAAAGACTAAGGCTTGGAGGGACAGTCTTACTGAATTTTGAGTATTTCCCAGCACAAAAAAATTTTAAGGCTGATGACAATCAAGTATGTGTTGGAATGGATGGATACAGGATGTGCAGGCAGGTGTCTTATTTTAATGTCTTAGGTTCTAAGCCAAAACTGGAACTTCAAATATGTGGACACATCTTTGAATGTGCAGATCACATGAGCACATCTTGAATGGGAAATATAAAGTGAACAAAAATGTGTGTATTTCATTTTGAATATATAAGAATAAAATGCAATGGATCTCTAAAATGTGTAATTACATTGCCTTACAGTTACACAGAAGCCTGACTTGTAAGTAGTGACTGACTGTCTGTCTGTATGTCCATCTGCCTTTCTACCAACCCACCAACCCATCCATCCATGTGTCCATCCATGCATCCAACCATGCATGCAAGCATGGTTGCATCCATCCATCCATCCATCTCTCTATCACCTTTTTACATTGTATTTCTAATCTCTCAACTATGAATAATGGAATGCACTCTTAATGTATGCTGAAAATCAGAAATGGCATAGGTGGCAGTCTTTAAAACAAGTCGAGAGATCTTATGTATAACATGAGAACTATAGATAATATTTTATATTGACTTAGATTTTTGCTAAATGAAAATAAGCTGCTTGTATTAGTTAGGATTCTACTCCTATGATGAAACACTGTGATTAAAAGCAACTAGAAGAGGAAAGGGTTTATTTCAACTTATACATCTAGATTACAGTTCATTATGAAGGAAATGGATGGCAGGAATTCAAGTGGGAACTGACATAGAGTCCAAGAATAAATACTTTTACTGTCTTGCTCTCCTTGATTTCTTATATACCATAGGACCATCTTTGCAAGGGTGGCATGGCTCTCTTTCCTCAGATAACTCTAGGCTGTGCTAAACTGACAAAACAAACAAACAACTATAACACAACACTTACCTAAGCAATGCCCTTATATGAAGTTATAGCTGTTACTTCATTTCATTTTATTTTATGTAGCTTGTAATATCATTTCACATAAATCAAATATATACAAGAAAGTCATGTAAAACTCATTGAAACCAAAGGAAAAAAACTATAAAACTAAAGAACAAGGAAGGAATTAAAAAGAAGACATAGTATTACTAAAGAGAAAAGATTTTAAAAATTGTGTTCAAAATGTGAAATACAACAAAAGCGAACCAAAAGTGTCTTTAAAAAAATAAAAAGTAGAGGAGAGAGCTGGTCACCCAGGAGTTCTGACACACCCAAGAACATAAGATCACGACTTCTGCTCAGCGGAACCCACCCAGAGCCCTCAGGACATAAGAACGGAGGAGTAGTCTGGGACAGGATCTTTCCAGTTTCTCTCTGCACTCAGAGCTGACCCTGTGTCACAACTCTTGGTATCAGGTACCAGGAGAGATCTGGTATCCCAGGAGTACTGACACACAGGTTTACAGAAGCTCAATCCACTTTCAGAGACAGAGAGACCAGCAAAAACCAGAGATAACTAGATGTCGAGAGGCAAGTGCAAGAACCTAGGCAACAGGAACCAAGGCTACTTGGCATCATCAGAACCGAGTTCTCCCACCACAGTAAGTCATACCCAAGACACTGCAAAAGCAAGATTCTGACTTAAAATCACATCTCATGATGATGTTAGTGGACTTTAAGAAGGACATACATAACTCCCTTAATGAAATACAGGACAACACAGGTAAAAAGGTAGAAGTCCTTAAAGCGAAAACACAAAAATTCCTTAAAAATTACAGGAAAACAAAACCCAACAGGTGAAGGAACTGAAAAAATCATCCAGAATCTAAAAACAGAAATAGAAACAATAAAGAAATCACAAAGGGAGACAACCCTGGACATAGAAAACCTAGGAAAGAGATCAGGAGTCATAGACAAAAGCATCATCAACAGAATACAAGAGATAGAAGAGCTTCTACTTGTTTACCTGTGCTGTCCTGTATTTCTTTAAGGAAGTTATGTATGTCCTTCTTAAAGTCCTCTATCATCATCATGAGGTGTGATTTTAAATCCAAATCTTGTTTTTCTGGTGTGTTTGGATATCCAGTATTTGCTTTGGTGGGAGAACTGGGCTCTGATGTTGCCAAGTAGTCTTGGTTTCTTTTGCTTAACTTCCTTATGCTTGACCTTACTGTAGGCCTGTGTGTCAGCACTCCTGTAAACCTGGTCTCAGCTGGATCTGGGAATAGAGAGCTGCTCCTGGGTTTGTGTGACCTGAAGCCTCCAGGCAGGTTGCTTGGGTCAGAAGAGTTGGTCTTACCTGTGCTCTCGGGTGTGTAGGTACTCCTGGTGACTGGCTTTCAGCTGTTGGTGCAGGCAGAAACCAGAAGGGTCCTGCCCCTGACTGCTACTAGGTCCCTGTGCCCAGAGGGCACAGAGGGCACTAGGGAGGTTCCTCTTGGGTCAGGAATGTGAGCAGAAGTGAGGGTCTCCCTTGAGGTTTCAGGATTCTCTGCACTTCTGATGGTCCAGCTCTCACCCCCACGGGATTTGAGTGCAGGGAGCCATGGGACCAGTTCAGTTCAGTTCTGAAGAGTTCAGGCTCCTGCTTCTGACTGCTCCTATATTCCTGTATCTAGAGGCCACTAGGCAGGTTCCTCTTGGGCTGGTTTTGTTGTCTCTTAAAGCTGACCTACAGTTCTGATCTTTCTTTATGTGCTTAAGGGATATGAAATAGGTTTACGTGGAATCCAAGCAACAATTTATGTTCTGTCCAGTGATAAACTTTAAGGGATGGAGTCAGAAAGCTCCCAGAGAAAATGAAGAAATCCTATTCCTAGTATTAGGTTCAGAACCATTTCTTCAATTGAACAGTATTTTGGATTCGGCACATAATTAAAAAAGGAGGCTGCTAAATAATGTCCAACCCTAACCTTGATTCTAGAAAATGATCTCTAGATTGGTAATTTGCGACAAAGAATGGTCCAAGCCATGCCTTTAAAATTTATTTTCTTGTAACTGACTTGGGTAAAACTGGTGTAACCATTTATTCTCCTTTAGGAGTGTTTTGATCATAAAGAACTGATCTCCATTGTCCTTACTGCCAAGGAAAGAGAAAAGGAAGCTAAAGTTCTCCTGACTTTCTACCTCTTACTGAGAGCAGTTATAGCTAGGCCTGTGACTTTTTAATCTAGAAGCTAAAGCCAGGACACAAAAGTTTTTTTTAAAATTCATTACCATGCAATTTACATCAAATAATAAATGTAGAAGGGATTCTGTCAAGGGTGATTATTAGAAATACTGTCAACTTGGGAGCTAGGGAGTTCTGTGAATACAGACCAAAAATTATTCATGGTATATTCTTCTCTAAAAAATAGTAACAGTGACTCTCTATGCCCATTTTTGTATTTCCCTACCTTATACTATGCACAAAAGTTAAAATAATGGACATTCACTAAGAATGCATGCTAAGTTCCATTCTTATTACCTTGTGCAAAACTTAAGTCCAAGTAGATCAAGGACCTCCACATAAAACCAGATTCTCTGAAACTAAAGAAAGAGAAAGTAGGGAAGAGCCTCAAAAACAGAAGCACAGGAGAAAATTTCCTAAACAGAATACCGCTGGCTTCTGCTCTAAGATCAAGAATTGACAAGTAGGACTTCTTAAAATTACAAAGCTTCTGTAAGGCAAAGGATGCTGTCATTAGGACAAAATGACAAACAATAGATTAGGAAAAGATCTTTACCAACCTGACATCCAATAGAGAGCTAATAACATATATATATATATATATATATATATATATATATCTCAAGAAGTTAGTCTCCAGAGAATCAAATAACCCTATTAAAAATGGGGTACAGAGGTAACAAAGAATTCTCAACTGAAGAATATCCAATGGCAGCAAAACACCTAAAGTAATACTTGACCTTAGTCATCAGGGAAATGCAAATTAAAACAACCCTGAGATTCCACTTCACACTAGTTAGCATGCCTAAGATCAAAACCTCAGATAGCAGCATATGCTGGCGAGAGTTTGGAAAAAGAACAGGCCTCCTTGTTGGTGGGATTGCAAACAGGTACAACCCCTCTGGAAGTCAGAATGTCAGTTCCTCAGAAATTTGCACATAGTACTACCTGAGGACCCAGCTATAACACTCCTGGGCATATACCCAAAAGATGCTCCAACATACAACAAGGACACATGCTCCACTATGTTCATAGAAGCCTTCTTTATAATAGTCAGAAGTTGGAAAGAAGGCAGATGTCCTTCAACACAGGAATGGATACAGAAAATGTGGTACATCTACACAATCAAGTACTACTTAGCTATTAAAACCAATGACTTCATGAAATTCATAGGCACATGGATGGAACTAGAAAATATCATCCTGAGGGAGGTAAACCAATCACAAAAGAACACACATGGTATGCACTCACTGATAAGTGGATATTAGCCCCAAAACTAAGAATACCTAAAATGCATGTCACAGACCACATGAAGCTCAAGAAGGAAGGTCAAAGTGTGGATGTTTCAGTCCTTCTTAGAAGGGCGAACAAAATTCTCATAGGAGGAAATATGGAGATGAAGTGTGGAGCGGAGACTGAAGGAAAAGCCATCCAGACACCTCTCCACCTGAGGATCCATCCCATATACAGCCACCAAACCCAGGCAATATTGCAGATGCCTAGAAGTCCATGCTGACAGGAGTCTGTAGCTGTCTCCTGAGAGGCTCTGCCAGAGCCTGACAAATACAGAGGTGGATGCTCACAGCCAACCACTGAACTGAGAATGGGGTCCCCAATGGAGGAGTTAGAGAAAGAACTGGAAGTATCTGAAGGGGTTTGCAACTGCATAAGAAGAACAACAATATCAACCAACCAGACCTCCTAGAGGTGCTCAGAATGAAATCACCACCCTAAGAGTATACAGGAATGGACCTATGGCTCCAGTCCCATATGTAGCTGAAGATTGTCTTGCCAGGCATCAATGGGAGGAGAGGCCCTTGTTTCTCTCAAGGTTCAATACCCCAGTGTGGGGGAATGCCAAGGTGGGGAGGTGGGAGGTGGAAGTGGGTTGGTGGGGGAGTACCCCGATAGGAGCAGGGAGAAATAACAGGTTTCTGAAGGGGAAGCCACATAAAGAGAAAACATTTGAAATGCAAATAGAAAAAGATATCCAATAAAAGAAAGAAAAAAATAAAATGTAATAAATCAGTTAAGTGTTCAGTAATAAAAATATAGTAGGAATACATTAATGAGTATAAGTAAAGCATTACTTAGAAAAGAAACTACACAACATTAAACAATTCTCTTTCCTCGTCATTTGACTATCTAAAACTAAGCAAAAACAGTGCTTTCAAACTAACATTAAAAGCAGGAGAAATCATTCATAAAATAAAAAAGAATAAATTATTTTTGTGCAAAGTGTATTAAACCATAATATTTTAGCTCAAGTCTGTTAAATGTTTAATCTGATATCCACATCATATGAAAATATTTTCTTAAGGAATAAAATTTATAAAAGTTACCCATAGAAGACAAAAATATAAGATAATCAAAGAAGAGATTGAACAATTATTCAATTGGTTTCAAAGGGCAATGGGATCATTTTGGGTTAGTTGAGTCTTAGGAAAACTTAAGAAATAATAGAGAAAATGTTACTTAAGGTTAGTAGTATCATCAATACCAATGATTACTTCAAATTTCCATTTTTGAGAGCTAAAATCATTAAATGAAGACCATGTACAATGAGTCCACAGTGAACAATTTACTGATGAAAGTAGAACACTTTTCTTTAAGGCCAGAATCATGAACATCATGTCTACACTCACCGCCTCTAGCACACTGCTAGAGGCCTCACTAAAGAAATGGACAAGATAGGAAATAAAAGGCATCTGAATTGGAAAATCTGGAGTAAGTGTATTTCTGCTTCCAGTTGATATATTCTTATATAAGGATATTCTAAAGTCTCTCTCTCTCTCTCTCTCTCTCTCTCTCTCTCTCTCTCTCTCTCTCTCACACACACACACACACACCATGGTCCAGCCACTAAATTTAATGTTGTTTCAAGATAAGAAGTGAACATAGAAATTTAGCTATTTCTTTATGTTTATCTCTATCTGAAAATAAAAATTTTAAGTTAATATCAAAAATAAACATTTTGTTGAAATGAACTTAACAGTGGATTTGTGATAAAAAATGAAAGTTGAAAGAGATAGAGAGATAGATTGATAGATAGATAGATAGATAGATAGATAGATAGATAGATAGAGGAAAGAGGCAGAAGAGAGAGGGAGTAATGGGGGAAATTCGAAGAAAGGAAAGAAGGAAGAAAGAAAGGAAGGAAAGACGGAAAGAAGGTATCGTCACAGACATAAATGACTAGAAAGACTTGCTGTGCTCATGAATCACACTTGTTAGAATACTAGTCAAAGCAATTTAAAATTCCACACAATACTATTACTATTGCCATGACATTTTGCATTCGCATAAATAGGAAAACAGCCTTAAAATGAATATGGGACTAAAACAAACTCGAAAAGCCAGAGTCATTTTTAGAGCAAGAAGAATGAGCTAGAGGCATTACGTCTTCTGACTTCCAAAATTTTACAAAAGCCATGGCAATCAAGAGAATGGTGTGCCAGCATTGCAAAAATAAATGTACACGATGAATATTCACAAAGGAAGTGAATTCACACATGTAACTGAGCAATGATTTTAACAATGATATCACAACTGTACATCAGAGAAGATAAGTTATTCAACAAGTGACGTTTGAAAAACTGGTCATTCAACTAGTTGATGAAAGTGTACCTGTGCCCAACCCCATATGTAAAAATCAACTCAAGTAGATTGAAGATTTAAGCATAGATTTGAAAATGAAAAATGTACTAGACAGAAACACAAGCATATTGACATCCACCTGAACAATAATAATATTGCAGGCATTACAGCAAAACTACATACAGAAAAATGAAGAAAATAGATGATGGAGACTACACTCAAGTAAAAAGGCTTTGGAGTCAAAGAAAGTAGTAGGGTGAGGAGGCAAGCTAGAGAGCACATGAGAACAGGCAATGACCAACATATACAAGGAAATAAAGAATGCAGTAATTAAGCCCCTGAATGATCTGATACAAAAGCACACACACACACACAGACACACACATGCTCACACATACATTCACACACTCACATTAACACATACACACATTTATACATGTACACACATACCCATAAATACACACATATGCACATACACACATATGTATACACACTCACACATACTCACACATATACACATAAAGAGACACATGCAGATACATACACACATACAGAGAGACACACATATAGAGAGACACACAGACACATACACACACAGAGACACACACAGATACATACACAGAGACACACATAGTCACACACACAGAGACCTAAACAGACACACACAGACACACAGACACACACACACACACACACACACACACACACACACACACACCCCCTTAATATTCTGAAGTAAGATAAATACAGGCATGAATACTTAGTTATTACCAGTAACCTAGACTTTGAATCCAAGGAGAGAGAAACCTAAGAGAGAAACAAGCAAACATTCTGTGAAAAGAATCCAGAATGAATAAACATAAAGAAAATTCCACTGCAGCACATTTTAGTTAACAAACAATAATTCAATCATGAACAAATATCTAAAGCCCAACTGTGAGAAAATACTTTTAATACACAAATATACAAATAAATAGCATTGTGATCCTATCAGAAGGATTCAGGTTCCTAAGATGATGGAAGGGCATTGCGTTTACATTATAGAGTAAATAAATGAATAAAACCCAGAGTTCTCACTAGAGAAATAGCTTTTAAAATTATGAGTTCAACAATTGCTCCAGTAACATTATAACTATTTTGGCATGGAATGCATACAGATTGGTTGTTGCTTATTTGTTCATTTGCTTGCTTTGTTTGGTTTTTTAGAAACAGGGTT
Organism: Rattus rattus; assembly: GCF_011064425.1. Classification (NCBI taxonomy): domain Eukaryota; kingdom Metazoa; phylum Chordata; class Mammalia; order Rodentia; family Muridae; genus Rattus; species Rattus rattus. The sequence continues at coordinate 48,830,994 of NC_046155.1, forward strand.
TTTCTGGGTAGCCCTGGCTGACCTGGAACTGCTTTGTAAGTCACGCTGGCCTGGAACTCATAGAGATCCTCCTGCCTCTGCCTTCCATGTGCTGGGATTAAAAGCATGTGCCTGCACACCTGGCTATGTTTTAAAGCATATCTCATATTAATGAAAATGTGTTTATCCTTTAAGTAAGTTAAACCAAATCAGCAGGAATGTGTCTCTCTGTCAGTCACTGCACTGGGTTGTTCTTTTCCTCCAGGTGTCTGTCTTCTCTATCATTTCCAGCCTCCATCTGCTGGGACACGGATACCATCGTAGATAGCATCCACAGGATCACTTTTCTTCCACCTCCCACTTGCATGCAGTTAAAGAAAGGAGCAAGCCAGAGGATGGAGGGTGAGAGAAGAGAGTGTGGTATTGTTACAGGTTCCTCTCTGCTTTGCTGAGGGTTGCCAGCTGGTGTCTGCCACGTTAATGGTTTTGATGTGTCCACATTCAGTAGCTGCGGACCTCATTCTGAGTTTTAATTCTCAGTCCTGGCTCTGCGGAAGTAAACAGGTTACTTACAGCTTGTTATTGCTACCTGTCATGGGCTGGGCTATCTTTTCTACATTTCTCTTAAGATTGTCCACTACATTTTCAAAAGTGTCTCTTTAAACTATTAGCAATGACTGTATTGATTTCACATCATCTTTTTCCTATAAAAACCTGTACCAATACTGTCAGAGCTATTACTCACAAAGAGGAAAAAGAAAACACAGGGAATTTGAAGCAAAGGAGGCATTCTTAAAGCACAGAGTTCTAGAAAGTCAGGGATATTTTCACATAGCAAGGGCAGCACCAAATGTGCTGTTGAACAGCTGCTCCCCATACACCCTAGTGCCAGCACACCGAGAGTTACTCTACTATGTCCTCAGTCCCAGGATACAGGCGCTAACCACCACTTACCTGACTGAAAATGAGTGGTAACAGATGTAGGCAGTACATGTAACAACTTCCCAACTTCTAGCTCTTTATAGTTATGCAACTTCCATGTTGTTTGACTTTTTAGTTTTTATATTAAACGTTTCATTGACAATTTCATATACATATATAGCATTCTGATCAAAATCCAAAATCCAAAATCTACAAAGAGTTCAAAGAGACTGACTATAGGAGAAGACACTTCTTACTTAATTTTCTGTATCATTCTTTAATACATGTCAGGAGCCATAATGGGACAAGCTAATAACTAGCAGGTGATCTTCCTGAGATGGTCTCCTTTGGATTATAATAGAATTCTGCAACAGACTTGCTCTGATAATGCAAGGCCGTAAGAGAATTCATTTTAGGAAAGATTCCTGCTATTAATATGCTTTTCCTGTTATTATTAAATATATACAGCAACCACTAGGTACCCCTTTTAGGCAGATCTCTGCAGATCCATGAAGATGTACTGTCTTGTAGTGATGCTATATAGACAAGTAGATGACTTCTTAAGTCTTAATGATGATCCTATAAGAATTCCTAAAATTATATCAGAGATTATTAAGCTCTTTTATAGTGGGACTGCTATTAGGTCCTTTTGTGATAGTCAAAACTGCAATGAAAACTCTCCCAAGTGTCACCAATTAATTGCTCTTAGATAGTAACCAGACTTCCTCCTACTCAGAGCACATTCCAAGAAGTTGTAAAACAATTAACCAAAGGTCATAAAAAGGGAACTAATGATTTATTATAGGTGCTAGGATAGAAGATAAAATATTGACTGAGTTTATCTATACAAAACTTCACTAATAACCTAGTTATGGTTTTAAACATTCCGTGAACCTGTGGAACTGTGACAGGTGATGGATGTTTAGCCAGATAATTACTCCTAATGGATATGCATGTAAACATTCTCTGTTGTAAACTTCTATTTCAATTTATGATTTGATTTTGTGTATGTGTGTGTGTTTACTCCTGATGAGCTTTTGAGCATGTGATCATGTATTCTGAACCATGTATAAGTACTGAGGACAAAGAGATGAGAGAGGAATCTTTTCCCTTACTAGAATTTTTCCCTTTCCCTACTTAGAAGAATTTTTTTTTCTTTTCTCCACTTAGGATCTTTTTGCTTTCCCCCTTAGATAGCTTTCATAGGAAACATTTTATAACTCGGTAATACATGCTATAATCACTTTTCTAAGTGTCCCTTTTTCTGTGACTTCGTAGCAGGTTGAAAGTTAGAGCCGAGCAGTTCCTGCTGAGATAGTACAAAGGCTATTTACTTAATCCTTCTCTGTTTGAGGAAGAGGTGCTAAGTGCCAGAAACTGCAGTCTCTGGCCTCAGAGGTTCAGAGAAGGCAGGTCAGCTAAGGTAGCAAGGTAACTTAGACTCAGATAAGTAAACGTTTTATTATTATACAGCAACCCTAAATGTCTCATAAGACCAAGTTCTACCCTCCACTGAGCTCTTCCCCTTGCACTGCCTGGGAAAGAACTGACAAGAACACTCCTGCTGGGACTGATCCCCAGCAAATACCTAGGTAAAAATGTACTATGGGCTCCAATTCTGGGTTTAGAATCTGCCTGATGCTGATATTTATTCTTATTTTAGATTATTTTCTCTTAGCTTGAAAGACAAGAACAATATGGTCCCCTTATGATTTATTGCATATTCAAATGTCAAGGATTAACTTCACATGGGATTGCCATGGAAACTCATGCAAAACACAAGGAGAAATCTGGCAGATGGAGAGAGGGTGTTAGGATGTGGTAGAAGTCCTGTTCATCCAAACAGTGGTTCTCAATCTTTGGGTTGTGACCCCTTTGTAAGTCAAATGACCCTTTCCCAGGAGTCACCTAAGATCATCCGAAAACGCAGATAATTAGACTATGATTCATAATAGTAGCAAAAATTACAGTTATAAAGAAAAACAAAAATAATTTTATGGTTGGGGTCAGCTCAACATGAGGCTCTGTATTATGGAGTCTCAGCATTAGGAAGGACGACAAGCATTGATATAGAACAGTGGGGTGGAATGTGTATTCTGAGACACCCTACTGCCAGAGGAAAGTTTGACAATACCCTAGAGACACTGAAATGATGGTATTGGGTAGAAAGTGACATGTTCTACGAAGGTGCTTATTTTAGTGCCACTGTTGTCCTTTGTCGCTGTTTTGAGGCAGCCCAAGGAAATGGGTTTTGGATTTCAGAACAGCAGCTGGGGACCAAGGTTAATTATACTTCCGGTTGCTGCAAATCTCTGGGATGATTGTGAGGGCCACTTCAGTGACCCTGCATTAACGTGATGCAGACTCCAGATTGTACTGCACTCAACTGCTGGGATGGTAACGTGCATCAACTAGTGTGGCAGAGGAGAATAAGAAGAAAAATCAGTTACCAGAGAGGACTGGAAATAGATGAACATACGCAAACACACTCAGAAAAATACAAATACATTCACACAAAACACATGCAAACCCACACCACACACTCTCTCACACACACAAATACAGAGTGATACACACAAACATACATAGAGATAGACACATGGACATGTACAAACATAAAAAGATACCCATATAGACTCATACACACACATACACAAATAGATACACATATTTACAGATATAAACAAATCCAGAAATATACACACAAATACAAACACACCTATACATAAAAGCACAGAGACACATGCAGGCAAACAGTGGTAACCACAGGAAAACTATCTAATGTACTTACCAAGAACAATTTGAATGTAGAGTTCATAGCAAAGAAAAATTATTCAAAGTCCTAATTACACCTCTGGAGCTAGTTACATAAATCAACACTGTGTTATCTACTGGTTTGTTTATCTATTTGTATGCATGAGTTCATGTGTGTATATATTCATTCGTGTGTGTGTGTGTGTGTGTGTGTGTGTGTGTGTGTGTGTGTGTGTTTTCAGGGTTTAAAGGGGAAGTTCTGTAAAGACTATTCCATGAAGAGAAGTAGGAGAGAAAATAAAACAGACTTGCTTGGACATAATTCACATAAAAGAAAATTTCATATTCATTTTTAAAAGATTGGAGATTATTTAAGGAGACACTAAAATAGCAGTTAAATATTTTGTTGATGGATATTGATTTTAGAATCCAGGCTCTGTTACCCACCCTGTAATTTTGTTAAATAAGCTTTTCATTCCTCAAATGTTAGTTTTCAAATTAGTAATTGAGCCTGCTTCATAAGAGTATTGAGAGATGCTCGAGACCATTTTTTCTTAGTTTTTATTGATACTTCATGAATTTCACATCATGCACCTCAATCCCATTCATATCCCTGTCCCTCCATATCTGCCTTCCACCCCTGCAACCTACATTAGAAACAAAACAAAAAAATTTTAAAAATGAGAAAAAAATATCATAAAGAGAACCTCACTGTGTGTACCCTTTTGCCCAGATGCTCATTACAATGAGTCATTGGTGTGGTTCGAAGCCTCTGGCTTCTGCTACACCATCAATACTGGATCGTCACTGGGACTCCTCTTGGACATCCTGTTGATGCCTGGTGTCAATGAAGATGTTTCATTTTTGGTTCTGCAGAATCAGACCCATCCTGTGCTCCAATAGTGTATAAATGGAGTAGATACTGGAGTGGGCCAACTTAAGGCCCTGGATGTGAGTCTGGGTGGTGATGCCTATGTTGTTCAACCTACCAGCTCTCTTGTGTCCCTAACACCAGGGCCAGTTTTCCTGCTTGTGGCAGACACCAAGAGGTTGGAGTCCATGCCATCTAGTCAATTCCACCACTTGGCTAGCAGAGTGCCAGGGCAGCTCTCCAAGGCTCATATCCTTGGAGTGGCTTTCCTATGCCTTCACCTACTTCAGTACTTCTGTGCTGCCCAGGTGATGTGCAGATCCCTTTGTATTCCTAAGGGCTGAGGCCGTGAGAGGCAGGGCCCACTCACTTGTTCTCCCACACTCAGGCCCAGCTCTCCCACACTCAGGTAATGGGGTCCACTTGCCTGCCACCCTCTACATAGTTCTTGGCACTCTATAATATGGGAATCATTTTAAGGTTTTAATGATTGAACCCATGATTTCTAAGAAAATGCTACATTCATGGAAAGTTGAATTTTTCAGACCCCAATTAGAAATTAACTAAAAAGATAACCTGCGAGTGATCTAGGATGTGTGTTCTCTGATTACCAAATGTGAGTGGTATTTTGTTGGCTGTAAGTTTTATGATCACTAGAGATTTACCGTCCATCTACCCTTTGGCAGATAAGTTCACCAGGCATTTTCACAGTGAAGACAGCATATTCTTAAAGAAGCAAGTCACAGATTTTGTCTTCTAAACAGTACTCTAACAGACTTATGGATTTTAAAGATTATCAATCAAGAGAACAAATTACATCGTGTTTTCCTTCTCTTCCATTGTCTTTACCTTCCCTTTCCATCCCCTCCCCCTCTCTCCTCTTCAATTTTGTAGAAAACTACATACTTACAAAAACATAAATTAGCTTCACTTAAGATTTTCCCCCATTTCCAAATGCTAACAGAGAATGTAACTGGAGTGTCTTATAAAAAGCATGAAAATTCAAGTCAATCATTTAAAATCAAAGGGTTAGTGAATTCTGAGATATACCTTGAGCCAAAAGACTGGGATAGCATTGTACATACAATTATAAATACTGGCATTTTGGAGTTCTTGACACTGGACTGAAGTGTTCTGGAAATAGTTAAAAGAGTATTTCAGACAACACACACACACACACACACACACACACACACACTTACTACTTTAATTAAATAGTCTCCTTAGTCTATAACGAAAATCTCAGTTTTGTTCTCACACTCAGTTTTAGCTTAGTGCCAAATTCCCATCAGTATGCGTACCAACTTGAGCTCTGTAGCACAAGTATGCGGTGCATCTCCAGTCCAGGTTTCATCCTTAAATCATCCTCTATATTTTTCTCCATCCCCCTGAGCAACGAGGTGATGCCAGCAGCATAGGGAACTTTTAGTCACAGATTAAAATGTCCCATGTCATATTCTAGTTGAAAGTTCAGTTGTCTGCCTGCATCAAAATAAACTCACCTGGCTGTCCTCTCTTACTTCTACTTGAAGAGGAAGCCAAATTTATTTCCAAAATTTAACCTCAGGAATTCTAAAACGTACCATTATAAACTTCCAAATGGTTGCACACACAGTTTAAAACAGGCACAAATGCTCCTGTATCCATTGGCCCAAACCGAACCAATTCATAGACCCTTTCAAGTATATAGATTTCGATTGGGAAGTCAAATCAAGCAAAAATCGTTATAGTACAAGGACAGAAGAGTGACTACTAATAGTCCCACCAACATCAGTGATGGCCATCGAAGCACCCATGGTCTTCACACAGACCTGCGTCACCCCACTCAGGGTACCTTAAGCATCACACTGCAGACACCATCCCTGACTGTGTCACCTAAGGCACAGTCCGCCTACTTTACTAATGATCAAATCATCCATGAAGGGTTCCATACATTTCTAAAGTTCAAGTGGCTATTAGAGAGGACCATGTTTTGAACATACCTGGATTGTAACCAAACATTCAACCTCCCATTTTGCTCCCTTTGGTTTTGCTTCACTACTCTTGTCTTGCAACCTTCCTCTTCCCTCGGAGACTTTGTAGTTGTTTTCCCTTCTTTGCTTTCTTAGATCCAGTCCTGGAGGTTAAGCTGCTCAGCTCAGCTCAGCACCCTTTTTCCTTTGTGCCACCCCCTCATCCACCGTTTCTGAACACAGCCTTCTCCACGCAGCAGTAGTTAAATAAATATTTGTTAACTAACTTGCCTTCTTCTATTCATGAAAAAGATTTCCCACAGTGCTCGCTGCTATGCCAATTACCTTGTTTCAAATCTCAAAGCCACTCCATATATTAGAGCTTAACCAAGGCTGACAGAATCTACAGAGACTTTGTTCATTTCCCCAATACTATTGGTAAAAGATTACAGTGAAGTTCTCAAAAGGAAAAAAACATGAGGAGAAAAGCTTGGGTTAAGTGGGTGAATAGAAAATTCATAGCTTTCAGTACTTTAGGCTCAAAAAGAAATAAAAAATAACAAAAGGAAATAAATAAAGGGTTTGCAAATTAAAATAAGTTTGCAAATTACAATAGACCAAGAAGCATGAGAACATGTTGACTTTCTCAGAGTGAATTCCCTGTCTGTCTATTAGGCTGAGAGAAGCCATAGAAGCATTTTCTTTATTTCTACATTTTAGCTAACACTGAGGGATGAAATTGTGTTTGCTGAAGAATCCAGAGATGGATACAAATAATTTTGCCCTTGTTTCAAACAAGAGAGCCTTTCAAAAAGGAAAGATTTTATTAATGCTAAAACTTTTCAGGGAGCACTACAGTTTTAAAAAAAAAGCAAAATAAAAACTGAACCAGTACAGCTCAAGTTTCTTTTAGTGTCTGATATTTCAGAGATCAGGACTCAAGATAGACACATGAGAAGGCTTCGGAGAAGCACTAACAAATGAATTCCACACAGCCAATTTTGACCAAAAGGGAGTAAGGAAGACATCAGCCTTGGTGCCTGGTCCCAGGTGACAGAAACATGAAAATATGCCCCCGGGGCTGGCAGTTGGTCCATCAATCCCAATGTCTTAAAAAAATTAAGGTCGTTTCTATAATAAATCATGCTCTTCTCCTGTCACACATTATGCTTCTTCTGATCCAAATGAATTACCTTACAAGGATGCTTCCTATAACAGCCAAAATTTCGAAAAGTTTTTTATTGTCTATTTATTTATTTATTTATTTGTATTATTTTTAATTTTAAGAATATTCTATTTTTCTCATATTTTTAATTATGTAAGCCAGATCCAAAGGAACAAAGATTTCCTTCATATTTCTAGTTTGTTATTGCGCTACAGTGATGTCACTTATTGGTGTTATCTCTTGTTGCCTCCTTCCACTGCAGAAGTAGCCAGTAATGACTACACATAAGATTGTATGGCAGTCAACTGTAGGAATGTAAAGTGATGACTTAGCATGAAAAACCTTACAGCACATACACCCTGGCCTTTGTACCTCTCTGATCTCTGAGACTTGTCTGGGAGCGATAGGTAGTATCCCCACAATTGTTTATTTATAGATGATGTCTAATGTTTATTTATTAAATACAACAACTCAGAAACTCTTTTCTATAGAAAACAGGAGCTGAATTAAGTAAGATATTAGTTCATTTTAAGAGGTATTATAGAAAAAGCCTGAGGAGAGAAAATCATGATGGGCTAAGCCACCGTCCTGACTGGCTGTTTTTTCCATTGTCATCTTTTGTCTTATGATAACCTGTTAGGGCCAAATAAGCAAATTACACAACATAACTTCAAAGCATTAATCAGATCCTCTGAATGAAAACAAACAAACAAACAAAACAAAACAACTGTCCAACCCGTAATAGGCTTGTCAATTGAAATAAGACTATGCCCTCAATTAGACTCCACATAACCAGTGGTTCTCTAACTCCACGACACCATTTGTTTGCTGTGTAAGTTAAACAAGTGGTTCTTGAATGTAGATATGACCCCTCCACAGTATGGTTGAGGAGAAGAGTTGTATTATAGATATATGAAGAAGAGTATGGCTACAGGCATCTGGAAAAGTCCAGACTGCTGAACTGGGTTATGAGGGGAGAGAGAGAGAGAGAGAGAGAGAGAGAGAGAGAGAGAGAGAGAGAGAGAGAGAGAGAGGAGAAGAGGAAGATGGGGGGGGGAGAAAGGGCAAGAAGACCAAACAAGGAGGTAGCAGAGGACCAGGAGAGCACAGGGCTGTATTGGCAGGTTTATATTGGAACAAGAAGATGAGGAAGGGAAGCTTTTGGACTGGAGAAGTTTAAGCTAAGGACTGGGTGAGAAGTGGTGGGAGGAGCCACAGGTACTGGGTGAGCCTTGTCCTGAGTTTCTTTGTTATCTGACAATTCTTATGTAATGCTGTCATTTAGTTGATGGAGACCAGGGATATCATTTCGTGTACCACAAATCATACAAAAGCTACACCAAGACCCAGACCCAGAAAGAATTATCGAGTCCAAACTTTAGGAGTGATACGACTTAAACAACAACAACAACAAAAACAACAGCAACAAAACTCAACCTTTGTTTACACAAAAGTGCAAATAAGTAAGGAAGAAAATACAAGAGCATTGCAGCATTGTAACATTGTAGATAGGTTGGGCTCATTGTGTCTGTTCTTTTGCTCCTTTCTAAGAGGAAGCAAAAACTGTGGCAATATTTCAGACATTGATACAAGAACCCAGACTCCTTAGTGTGCAGTACTCATTAAGGGCATGTATAGTTCAATGCACATGGACATTCCCTAATGAGGCAGGGAGTACCACAACCATCCCAAAGGCAGTAAACCCCCTTTTATCTGACACTCTTAGGCGTCTTCAGAAAATAGAGCGCTTTAAGCTTTAGGCTTTGTGATTTATTGATCTGTATGTTTGGATAGTCTACTGGCCAGGGATTAAGGCGTGGCTCTTCTAGCGGAAAGTACATGTGAAGGTTAATCTTTTAACGAAATTGTACTTCGAAGCACCTAGATTTTAGTAAAACACAGCACTGCTGGTTATGTCTGGGAAATTTCCAGAGAGGATTTACCAAAGGCAGGACAGTTTCCCCTAAACTAGGATTCACTCTCCGCTGTATAGCTGACTGAGAAGGGAGAAAGGTGCAATAAACAGAAAGCCAGCTGCTTTGTGCATCCTCTGTTTCCTGCCTACCATGACATGCGTAATCTCTATCACGTGTTCATTCTACCAGGATGGTCTGTGACATAATAGACTCTGGACCAACAGAAACAAGAACTGTGGACCAACTTTTTTAAAATGACAAGCCCAGACAAACTCTTCTTCCCTTAAGTAGCTTCTGTCAGGTACTCTGTCACATAGGTAAAAAATATTTAAAGAGAATTGCTCAAACTATTAATGACAATGCTTGTTTACTTCTACCACAGATGTACTGGACCTGGAGAAGCAAGCGGGAACTGTGGAAAGGAAATCAAGAAAATAACTGGTCCTGGGACACAGTTACCTGTCGTGATGTGCTTTCTCCAGCTGGGTCAGGCGCTACAACAAAGCATTACTTTTAGCAGAAATAACAGAGTTGCCAAATAATTCAGCTGCGTTTCTGACTTGAGGTGCCTCTCCACTAAAGAGCAATTGGCTGTCTTCCTTTCTTATGGGAAATGTATGCACACACTCTGTGGGTGGTTATTGTACTCTGCGTGCCACACAGCGGGAACCCAAGTGTCCTTGCCTGTCCTCTATCAGACACCACCCTCCCATCCTGAAGAGGGTGAAAAGAGGGATTTATATGTTTAAAATGTTACTTTTTTTCCAGACAGAGATTTCCATCTTTCTATAGCACCTCTTCCACAAAACAGCAGAGGGAATTTTCTATTCCATCAATGGTCTCCGCTCCCCACCCCCCACCCCTCCCCCGATCTGAAAAGTGAAGGCATTTATTAGAGAAGATACTGGGGGAGCTTAGATATAAATTCCAGAAGGGTGACTTAGCCTCTTTGTGGAAATGTAAGAATAAAGTGAGAACATGTCCTCTAGTAAGGTGGAGGCAAGCAGTTTCATAGATAACACTCTCCATCTTATGGTAGATGAGGTAAAGATTCCAAAATGTCCAAAAGAGCAATGCTCAGAATCCGTCATAGGTGTTATAGTCAAATTGGTGTGGCGTATAATATGTTTGTACAGCCAATGATACGTTTTGTGAAGCATTATATGGGGTGGTGTGAGGGGACGCCTCAGCATGCCGACCCGAGGGGGAAGCAAAGGAAAGAGTGTGAGAAAGAGGTCCAAGAGAGAGAAAAGGGTCAGAGAGAAAAGGGACAGAGAGATGCTGGTCCTTTTAATAGCCTCGCTGTTGCTAGGTAACTGTGGGGCGGAGCCTAGAAGAAATGCTAACATGATAACTATGTAGGAAGAAATGCTAACATGATAACTATGTAGGAAGAAATACTAACATGATAACTATGTAGGAAGAAATGCTAACATGATAACTATGTAGGTTCAGTAATCTGTGCCCTTCAATCAATATCTAGTACATTTGAATATTGAGCCAGAGTTGAAGATAATTAGCGCAATGTGGGTCCAGACTTGGAGCATAGACATCACCTGGATGGAAAAGAAGATATTAGGCTGCGCTCTGGAAACACTAGGGGTTCAATTTTCTTAATTGAATTTGTCTGGTTATTTGGATCCATGCTGGTTTGAGGAGAACTGCATTAAGACAATAAGTTGTTTTGCTTCATTGTCTTTTTCTTCTTTCTTCTTCTTTTGGTATACGGGGTGTGTGTGTATGTGTGTGTGTATGTGTGTGTATATGTGTGTGTATGTGTGTGTGTATATGTGTGTGTATATGTGTGTGTGTATGTGTGTGTGTGTGTGTGTGTGTGTGTGTGTGTATGCTTACCATACATGTTCAAGCTCAGTTGTCTTCCTCTATTGGTCTCCAACTTGTCTTCTGATACTGTATCTCACCCACCTGGAGCTTGTCCTTTCTCCTGGACCGGCTGTGCGGCAAACCCGGGGACTCACCTGTTGTCTTCTACCCTAGCACGAGAGTCACAGACACTCCCTACAATGCCCAAATTCTTCCCTACTATACCAAATTCTACAGGGGTGATGGCATTCCGAACCCAGTTCCTCACACATATTCAGCAAGGTTTGGGGATTTGCTTGTCTGTTCATTTTGCCCACTGGTGCTTCCGCATCACCTCCTGGCATCTTTTCACCTTGAACTGTTGGGATGAGTGGAATCCTAACTCTTGGTATTTTGGCAATCTCCCTACTGTTGAAACATATTGCTCTACTACTATAGTCTGGTAAGTTCTCCTTATATATTAATCCCAATCTTATAGCTTATCGTCTGTCATTACATCCTGGGGAAAAGAAATGTTAGTTGTGATACATAAATACTCAGTATTAACCACAAGGGGCTCATTCCTGCCACTGTGGAACAACCAAACACAACACTGCCTTTGGACATCATCTCTCATGTGTCCTGGTAGAAAGTTCTTTGGCAGTGAGCTATTTAAGAGGAGACATACTCTCAGGGAAACTGATCATTTAACCACGTACCCTAGGTCAGGGTCTTCCCCATTTAGAGTAGCATAAAAATATGTATAGCCGTTCTATTGTTTCTTTGATCTGCAGATTGACAAAACAGAATACTTTTAATAGTATATTCTGTGGCTGACTGGAGAGGAAAATCACGAGAGGTGGAGTGGTGGGAACATTTCTGGTAATTATAATTATGCACAATTAAAAAACTGAGTGAAAATGTTTCCCCTTGTATCCAATGAGAAGAATTATTGAAGTAGTGCTGGAAACTGTTGGCACTGGCCGTGAACCTGAGTCTTGCCAGGGGAACTTCAGCTGCGAGGACTAAAGTATGTTTCCTGCTGGGAGTTGGGAAGCAGCAATGGCTAATACTAAGCCCACTGTCCTCCTGAACTCCAGGCCGTGAAAGGTTAGAAAGAACCCGAAATGTGGAACTTGGCCTTGGTTGAGTAATAGAACTACGTTTCTTAATAATGGCGCAGTCCAGCTCTTGGTTTATCATGGAGGACAAGTGACGCTTCAGGGCCAAGGCGAGCATTTTTGTTTCAGCAAGGTTTAAATTATAGTGCATAGGCTCGGTGCACTGGTGAATAGCTCAGCAGGGAGCATGCCTACACCGCATTGTATATTTGCTACCACGCACCTGTGGCCAGACTGCAAAAGCTTGATTTCTGGGAGCAAATTAAATAAAAATTAAGTTAAAACAAAACATTGTATGAGCTTTCTGTCTGGCATTAAAATTTTATGAAAACAGATGGGTGAGCAGAATCTCTCTGAGGAACGCGTCTTAGCGTCTTAGCCGAGGCACGTTCTCTGGGATGCAGGTGTAGGCATTTCATACACGCCCCCTGGGTGTACTGAGGGAGAACAGAAGCAAAAGCACAAATACAGTCAGACATACCACGTCAGTGGCTTCCTGCGCTAGGTCTTATGAACATGCTCAAACTAGAGGGGAAACTTGTCTTCATACTACAGAGATAAAACACGCGGATCTACATCTATTTGACATATCCATTCTCCAGATAATTTCATAGATGTTTTTCGTTTTCAAATTTGCATTACATTTATATGTTTATTTATTCATTCATAGAGCGGCGTTTACATATGCAACTTTGCACCTGTGCAGAAGACATCTTACAGAAGCCGGGTTTCGTTGTTGTTTATTTCCTTTCTACTTTGGGGGTCCCAGTGTTTGAGCTAAGGTTGCCAGGTTGGTGACGATTACCGTTACCCACAGATCTATCTTGTTTCCCCCATTGAAGGTGGTGACTGTGGAGCGTCCCTCTTAGAAGACAGTGAAGCATGTTCTAAATTATGATGTCCCATTAATAGGAGACGGGGATGTCAGTAATTCGTGTATAGTTTTATGTATTGTGACCTTCTGCAGACAAAAACAAGAACAGCAACAATAAAACCTAAATCATTATGATAGATAACGATCAAGTTATTATGACACATAGTAATGATTCTACAACAAAATGAAGCAGAACAGTGATACCCAAGTAGCTGTTGCACATTCAGACACTCAGATATGCCGATTGAGTTACAGAGAATTCAAATGTAATGTTCCAATGCTGATGCAACTTTGCAAATCTGGAATGCACACAGATAATTAACAAAGGGAAAAGACATAACTCACTTTCAGAATAGTGGTTCGCTCTGTTTTTTACCCATGGTAAGTTATATCAATCTATCATTTTAATTTTCTCATTAATACCTGTCCTATCTAATGAATTAACACCCTGACTTTATGACCTAGGGAAAGGAAGCATATATTACCTACTCTATTAAACAATATTCCTCACTTGCCCTGACATAAAGGACACTGTTGTTTATGTGAATTCAGTTCAGATATCTAGGACTCTTACAATATATTGATGGTACAAAGCAATAAGTTCTGGTTCTTGTTTTACATATATATATATATGTAAAATATATTTACAAAGATATGTGATCTGTAATATAAGGCAGAGTAGGAAGTGAATAGAAACAGAAACCTGTGGAAATGAAAAGAAGGATAAATGTGTCGTGGATTGGTTTTAATGCTATTTGTGTTAATTTGGCTCCCAAAATTATTATATGTGAACTGCGCATCTGCCTATAAGACACTGTAAGCCCCTGTTTGCTTTGATTGGTGAATGAAAGTTCTCAGTAGTCGATGGCTGGGCAGGGAGAAAGAGGCAGGACCTTAGATATTCGGGATTAGGGACCAGGGGAAGAAGGAGGTAGGAGAATCACCATGACAGAAAAGCAGAAAGATCAAGTTGGAGAGTTGCAGGACAGAAAGCACTCAATATGTAAGAATCAGGGTAGAGTGGCCCCAGGAGTGACTCCCTCAGTAGGTCTTGGGTATCAAAGATGGAATATAGATTTTAGAAAGTGATAACTTAGTAATATCGGAGGGGGGAGTCTGTTAGCTACAGAGAGATTTGGAAGTACCTAGCAATAGTGCTGTTTAAGGCATATTAAATATAAGGCAGCTTGTGTTTGTCTTTCTTTCTGGAATCCAGAGCCTTTCGGCAGGTGGCAGAGAAGTATGTGTACGTACACTCGCTGGGGACTTTAGAGCGCAATAACCATTTACTGCTTCACAAATGACTGTGTCCTGGTGGGATTAAACATGTGTCCTGGGGGATAAGATGAGACTGAAGAAGACAGGGAGGATGCAATAGTACATTTTCACAACATTCAAGCTGTTTCACCACATTTTAACTGGAGGATTTCAGTTGGACTGACATCAAGATTATATTTCAGATCACCAACCTCGGATTGGGAAGATTGTATGGGTATAAACAACATTCACATGAAATTAACTGATGAGGAAACTTAAAGCTTTGGAAACAAACCACAGCACAGCATAAGGGTAATTATGGAAACTAAAGATTACAATGTCTTGTCTCCAAGGATATAATGTTTTATACAAGAATCAATGGAATCCATAGCTATAGGGATGCTATGTGAAAAGCAATAACAGATTTAAAAACAAAAACAAACAAAAACCAGTGTTTTGCTGACTTAGAGAGGAAAAAGAGAGACAATGAAAGAGAAGACATGATGTAAAATTTTATGAATATTTGATTCCTTCTCACCCTTGTGGTCAATACGTTCAGATAAGATACAGCAGTATAATTGATAATTGATAGGATTTGCCAAAAACAATGGCTGAAGAAGGAAAGGCTCACCAATGAAGGACACTGTGATCCTTTTCTTGTCAGAGTCAGGAGAAAGTATATCAAGTAAAGGGACAGGCAATAGTACTCAATCATCAAGAGTAAGTGAAGGCATTTATTTATGTATCAAAAAATCTGATTGAAGCTACTGGCTGAGCTCAGTGGAAATATTCTCCTTACCCTACCTCTGTGTTTATGTTTATTTAGAACATTTTCCTTCTGAGAAAAGTGGTTAGAAACACCAATTCACTATGGGGTCCTACCCTGTTGACATACATAAAGTACAACCCTTACAACCTAAGGGTCAGTGAACATAATTTAAGAGAGACCAGAAAGATTCTAAGAGAAAGAGGATGAAGGTATAAGATGTGAACTAGTGTCTTCTATAAAGGATAAGGACACCAAACTGCTGATGTCTCAACAAGGTCCTTGAACAGGACCTATACAATGACACCATCAGTTGACAAGTCATTGCAAAAGGAGAGAATTCTCACAAAGCCCTACCTCTCCATAAAGAGTTAAAAATAACTAATGGCTGTTGAGGGAGGGAGGATTAATTTTCTCCACGGATGAGCCCCTAAGAGGTTCTTCAATACCACGTGGTCATAACTAAGCAAACACACATACAAACAACACTAAATGGACTCAGTCAAGTGTGTGTGTGTGTGTGTGTGTGTGTGTGTGTGTTTGTGTGTGTGTGTGTGCATATGTGTGTATGTGTGTGAGTGTGTGTCTGTAAAAGTGACTTTTATTCACCTGATGGAATTTTGAAATTTTCACTGCCTCTGTCTGCTAACCTCTGTCTGGAAGCTTCTAACCTCCCTACAATCTTTTCTAGGCCTAGAATATTTTCAGCCTTGGAACTTACTTTTGAATTCGCTGACCTTTCTTTTTCTTCCTGATCTCTCTCTCTGGCTACCTGGTTCAGCTCTGCCATTCTGGCTCAAACTTCTCTCCAAGCCAACTGATTCCATCTGGCTTCTCTCTCACCCTCTGACTGAATTGCTCTGCTTAGCCTCAAACTAGCTCTAGCAATCTGTTCTCATTTTCTGGCTCCTTCGTATTCTCTAGCTCATTCTGTCTTCACCTGTGTCTAGCTTGTTCTTTCTTCTACCTGTGTTGTTTTCTCAACTCTCTCTACAACTGTCCTTTAAACTGCCTCCTGTCTCTACACTGCCCCTCAACTGGCTTCCCTTTCCCATCTCTTCTCATTAGAGTTGGGCATATCCTATTCCGTCAAATCTGTCTCTGATTCATCACGTTGTCTGCCACTCAATTAGACATCACTTTCAAACATGGGTGCTTCCTTCTACAATATAACATTACCTTGATTGGGATTAAATGTGTGTATTAAGAGCATTGACTATTCTGAACAACGGGATTAAAGGTGTGTGGTAAGAACTGAACCATACCATTACTAGAAACAGTTTTCTTCTTTTATTTTTCAGTAACAAAATCTTGGGGTTCACAGTGTGATCAAATATCCTGAAACATTAATCTGTTGTTTATCTGTTTGTCTGTCTGTCTGCCTGCCTACCTATATGTGCATAATAGCAGTTAAAAGAATATGTCATGAATTTGAGAGGGAATAGGGAGACACTGGAGGACCTGGAGGGAGAAGTTGGAGCGATGGAAAGGATGTGAATATCATAGTCACATATTGAATTAAAGAACTAAATTAGAGAAAAAAATTTACCTACTAAGGGAAAGCATGTGATCTTAGGGAAGACATAAAGAATGGACGGTGTGATCTCAGGGAGCACAGACCTTCCTCCTTGTGTTGCACTTGGACAGAATGAGATATGTGAGAGAAAGGTGTGACCACCCCTCCAAGAATGCAATCAGTCCCCTACTCCATCTTCCAGAGAGCCGCATCTTATTCGTATAGGCATTTGCCTGTCATTCTCCGTAGGAGGTACCTACAGAGAGGAGTCATGTTTCTTTATCAAAATGTATTCCTTATGTCTCAAGTTACCTACAGCAAAGAAGGGGTGAGAGAAAGGAATGATGGAGAGATGAAGATTGTGAAAAAAATTAAGAAAAGTGCTCATGGGAGGGAAATGGGAGAGGATTAAGGGAAGAATGGATGGACCATTGTATTATGGATGAGCTTTTCCAGCATGTATGACAAACATCTGGATGACTTCTAATAACAGCCATCGTGAGGCCCTGTGTCCGTATCTCAGTACTCATGTAT
Organism: Rattus rattus; assembly: GCF_011064425.1. NCBI lineage: Eukaryota > Metazoa > Chordata > Mammalia > Rodentia > Muridae > Rattus > Rattus rattus. The sequence continues at coordinate 48,848,423 of NC_046155.1, forward strand.
CTGGTTTAGAACCTGAGAATAGTATTTTCTAAAATCACTTTGTTATAGGAACCATTTTGTTGTTGTTGTTTGTTAGTAAAGGAGGTCTAGGAAGTTAAGGAGTATTAGATGAAGTGATTCCTATGAGCCAGCAGGTCAAAGCAACATAAATATAGCCCTGTAGATGTTCTAGAGGTCAGAGGTTTAAAATCATATTTAACACATTAAAGTCAAAGTTCAAACAAGAAGGCTCCTTCTAAAATAACTTAGGGATAATCTGTCTGTTGCTGTAAAATTATAAAAAAATAAAAGGCTGTCTTTTACCCCCTAATAGGTCTGGCACCAAAGTGCCCTAATATATCTGGTAAGCCTCTCACCTGCTTTGCTCCATCCCATATAACACTGCGGATGGCCTCTCCCTTAGCCTGACAACAATCTCTCTAACCATCCAGTTCCCAAGGCAGGCTTCACCATGTCAGAAATATACATTCTAACTCCGTGGCAGCCCAGTGTCTCTGCTGCCACACACTCTCCCAAACTCAAATGGCTACAAGAAAGAACACACAACACAACCACCTCTGATCCAATTGAGAAGATATAATTGCCCACCTAAACATACAAAGCCCTATACACATCCATCCCTTAAGAACATTCATAACAACCTGTAAACACACAGAGTGGAATCTTAACGTCAGCCTCCATGTTCTCTCGGCAGCTTCTCCTTCAAACTTTTCTCCTGCCTACACTTCCTCCTTGTCCAATGACAGGTCTCGTTCTATCTTGTACCTGCCTTCGCCTGCATAATGAAATCATCCCACATCTGTCTTCTTGCATTATTAGTATGTGGTGGTCAGCTGAAAAGATCCCTTTGGTTGTTGTCTTTTTCTTAAGTCTTCATGATTTAATCCCCTAATCATAGGCCCCACAATCATGCAATCTTTTCTTCGGATTGTCCAGTATCATTCTTGAGGGTTTTTGTATTATATTTGTCCCCCTGTATCATTTTCATGTGGCAAGGTCCTTAAACTCATCCAAACAGCAAAGTCTCTGTGGCCACACAAGGAAGTCCTCACAGATTCTGGGAATTAGGAAGTGGGGATGAATATGTGGGACCTTTATTTAGTCTATCATAAGCATCTACTGTAAAATAGACTTAATTCTCCTCACTGGAGCCTGGTTCTGAGTCATGAAGCATCGTGCATGCTTCGGAGAGACTCTGACTCTTTTTTTAAACTTACTCTGTGAGCACCTATCTTTTTACATTTCAATCCAGCCATGTGTACACACCCTGCAGATGACTCCAAATATATGCAGTTTAAGTTATTCCAGGCTCATTCACCTGGAACACTCCTAAATAAGAATCTTCCCTCTGAGTAAAGGTCAAGCTGTGAGTGTGCAAGCTCCTTTTTGATGCACCTTATGAATTTATGAAACTTAGTTTCAGCAAGCTCTGTCTGACACATCCACATTAAATGAACGTGTAAATGAAACATGATTAAAGCGAGACGTTGGAAGTCACACAGAGTTATACTTTGTGTGTGTGTTGCCTTCTACACGGTAGTTACCTATTACAACCCAAGAGACATCCTCATCCATATAACTGTGCTTCCTAAGGCAAGACTTAGGAAGTCTCATCTAAGCCACCAATATCCTTCCTTGTTATCAGCCCATGATATAGTGGATAGTTCCTCTCAGACGCAGGTGAAACCGAGTTTTTCCACTCCAGAGAAGTTGTAGTTGGCTTGCAGAGTTACGGCGGGGATCAAATGTTATAAGCCATAAAGTATAACCTATGAGCTCAATAAATGGCAGATTTTGAAGAACATTTTGGGGCATAGAATGTCTTATTTATAAAGCTTTATACTGCCATAACTGGCTCAGTAGCTCACTCTGTGATCAAAACCACAGTCATGATAGTGACTGAGCCCAGCTATCCATTTTTCCAAAAGGTCATTTCACAGGAATCTGTTGTTCGCTCTCCTAAAACCAAGTTGCTGAAATACAGTTTTCTACCTTATAAAATGATGGATCAAGTTCATAATTTCTATGCATCTATTTTAAATGATGTGCTTCTAAAATAATTTAAAATCCTTGACTAATTCTTTGAACTATGAAAAGGAAGAATATACTCCCATACTGTTCTTAAGAAATGTACTTTACTATAACATTATACTAACATAGACAATCAGCTAAAACATTAATTTAAATACTGGCTGTCATTCAAGACTATCAAAGCAACAGAATTCCTCAAACGTTATAACTATTTTATTGCTTAAAAACGTACACTAGCCTCTTTTTATTGAAAATAGATTCTTTTCTCATACAATATATCTTGATTATAGTTTTTCATCCCTCCAAACCTCCCAGTTTCTCTTCCCCCTCCCCTCTGGATCACTCTATTTCTGTCTCTCTTTAGCAAAAGAAACAGGCTCCGAAGAGAAAGCAAACAAACAGGAGAAAATAAAATATAATAAGATGAAGGAGAAGTTGGACTTGACAAGTCAGTAGGCAGGAGAATCTCAAGTGTAGGAAAAAGTCATAGAGCTTCTCATTCTCATTACCAGGAGTCCTATAACATTGATAAGCTATACATATATAGGCTATAATATATACCATGTTCTTTGTGGCTTTATTCATAGTAGGTAATAACTGGAAACAACTTCTCAATAGAAAAATGAATAAGCAAAATGTGGCACATTCAATACAATAGAGTATTACTTAGCTTTAAAAAAAAAAAGGGAACAAGATTAAGCAAGTGTCCTTGTTATAGAATGGACCATCTTTGGAAATATGCCCAAGAGTGGTTTATCTGTGTCTTGAAGTAGACTGATACTCACTTTTTTGTGGAGCCACCGTGTTAATTTCCACAGTCACTACACAAGTTTCCACTCCCACTAACAATAGAGGAGATGGAGGATGAACTGTAACTGGTGTTTTTGATCTCAGTCATTCAGATAGATGTAAGGTGGAATTTCAAACTAGTTTTGTGTTGCACTTCCCATATGGCTAAGGATGTTGAACATTTCTTTAAATACTTCTTAGTCACTTGAAATGCCTCTTTTGAAGGTTTATTGTTTAGATCTGTACACTATTTTTAATTGGCTTATTTTCGTATCTAATTTCTCGAGTATTTTATAAATTTTGAATATTGGTTTTCTGTCAGATGTAGAGTTTGTAAAAATCTTTTCTATTTTGTAAGCTGTCACTTTGTCCTTTGCCTTACAGAAGCTTTGCACGAGGTCTCATGTATTAATTGTTGATCTTAGTGCCTAATCTATTGGTGTTTTGTTCAGAAAGTCACTTCTTATGCCAATAAGCTAAAGTTTATTTCCCACTCTCTTCTATCAGGTTCAGGGTGTCTTGTTTTATGGTGAGACCTTTGACACATTTGGACTTGAGTTTTGCGCAGGGTCATAAGTATGGATCTATTTTCATTCTTCTACATGTGACGATCTAGTTCAAGAAGCATCATTTGTTGAAGATTCTGTCATTTTTGCAATGTACATTACTGTTTTCTTATTTTTTTCATCTTTATTAACTTGGGTATTTCTTATTTACATTTCTATTGTTATTCCCTTTCCCGGTTTCCAGGCCAACATCCCCTCCACCTCCCCTTCTCTATGGGTGTTCCCCTCCCCTTCCTCCCCCCATTATCGCCCTCCCCCAACAATCCCATTCACTAGGGGTTCAGTCTTGGCAGGACCAAGGGCTTCCCCTTCCACTGGTGCTCTTACTAGGCTATTCATTGCTACCTATGCAGTTGGAGCCCAGGGTCAGTCCATGTATAGTCTTTGGGTAGTGGCTTAGTCCCTGGAAGCTCTGGTTGGTTGGCATTGTTGTTCTTATGGCGTCTCAAGCCCCTTCAGCTCTTTCAGTTCTTTCTCTGATTCCTTCAACGGAGGTCCCGTTCTCAGTTCAGTGGTTTATGATGGCAATCGCCTCTGTATTTGCTGTATTCTGGCTGTGTCTCTCAGAAGAAAGCATTACTGCTTTCTTGCTGTGGTAAAAATAAGAACGGCGGAACTGGTTCCCATGTGTACCCTGCCGGTCACTAGTTCCAGATCCAACAGGCCAGTGGAACTAGCGCTTATTTATCTCAGATTAGTATCTCTTCTGGCGGCTCTTTGCTACATGAAAACTCTCTGGTTCCAGCTACCCAGTAAAATAAGGGCTCTAGAAGTCCAGTAGTAACTGGCCTATCACAGCTCCCTCCATGAACTCTGCCCACCCTCCCAGCAACTGCCTCCTCTTTGTTAAAATATAAACTCCCAGCTACCCAGTAAAATCAAGACTCAACAAACTGTAACCAACAATCAGATTTATATGTTAAATTCTCAATCCACAATACATCCACACAATAAACTTACGATCAATTGATAAGGATATAACCCCCCCACCTAGGTAAGATAAATTTGCCTACAAAAAATCTATCCCAACCACCTTGGCAATTCAAAACCACCCGGATCTGGGTCATCCTTCCTCATCTCCATCTTGATTCTACTTTTCTTCTCCTTTTCTCCTGTCTTATAAAAGCTTTGTCCCCACCTTATTTTTTTCCTGTCCAATCATGGCCTTGACCTAACTTGTCTGCTTTCACCTGCATAGTGACATCAACCTACACCTTTCTCATTAAAAACCAGGTGTACATAAGTGTTTAGGTTTATCCATGGGTCTTCAACTTGATTCCATTGATCAAAATGTCTGATTTGATGCCAATGCCATGCAGTTTTTATTACGATAGCTTTTAGTACAACTTGAAATCAGGGATGGTGACACCTCCAGCAGTTCTTGTATTGTTTATGATTGTGTTAGTTCTTCTGTTTTTGTTTTTGTTTTGTTTTGTTTGTCTGTTTTCCGTTTCCTTTTATATGAATTTTAGAATTCCCCTTTCAAGATCTGCAAAGAATTGTGTTGGAATCTTGACAGTAGCTATTGCATTGAATTTGTAGATTGATTGCTTTTGTTAGGATGGCCGTTTTTACTATGCTAATTCTAACAATCAATGAGCATGAGAGATCTCTCCATTTTAAATTTTCTTCAATCTCTTTCTTCAAAGACTTGCAGTTTTTATCACACAGCCCTTTTGCTTGTATGTGTTAGAATTACCCACGGATATTTTATATTATTTGAGGCTATTGCTAAAGGTGTTTGCCTGATTTCTTTCTCAGTCTGGGTGTCATTTTATATAGGAGGGCTATTTATTTTTATTTTTTGAGCAAATTTTGTATCCAGCCACTTCTCTGAAAGTGTTTATTAACTGTAGGTTTACACTGTCAAATATCCTAGAAATAACAGTACTCTCTGACTTCTGTCTTTCCAGTCTTTCCAATTTGTATCCCCTTGCCTATAGCTGTAGCTAAAAATTCAAGTACTATATTGAATAGTTATGGAGATACTCGAAAACTTTGTCTTGTTCCTGATTTTAGTAGAATTTCCTTCAGTTTCTCTCCATTTTGGTTGATGTCAGTTATGGGCTTGCTGTAAATTGTCTTTATAATGTTTATCCCTTGTATCCTTAAACTTTGCATACTTTTATCATAGAGTTTGTCAAAAGCCCCTTTTCATGCATCTAATGAAGCAGTCATTCTTTCCTTCAATTTGTTTATATGACGGATTACATCTATTTATTTGCATATGGTGGGCCATCTTGTATCTCTGGCATGATCACAATGAATTTTGGCTATACCACTTTGCTTCCCAGCAGGTTGTATGCACGTACACCTGCTATTGAAAATGAATGAATAAACACACATACACACACACACACACACACACACACACACACACACACACACTAGCTTACTTTTTAACAGGCCTTACTACAGCAGGATGAGCAGGGCTGCCTCTATGTAAACTCTGGGGGCCATGCAGCTGCAAAAGCAGTTCCTGCAGGAGGACCTAATTGAGGGCTGCCTGAGAGGACAATGATTGTTGGTGCAAACAGTGTTAGCCAATCAAGAACTGCTGTTTAAAATAGATACTTACTTGGAAACAATGGGGGCATGGGTGGGGGGTATTAAAGGAACTTGCAGCAGTACTTATACGAGCTTGTTGCAACATTTCTCATCTGTTCCCAAAGTCTATGTCATTGACTCTGCCCCAACTCACCCCCAACCCTTAAGGGTCGTTGGAGAGCTGTCCAGGGCACAGGCAACATCTTGCTAGCTTAGTGGCTGGGCACTTCTAAACCTCCTGCAGCCATAGGTAGCATACCCTTCTTTCTGGTACTCCTGGCTCAACACCTAAATCTTTTGACTTTGCTGCCCATTTGTCTTTTGTGAAGCTCATTGGACTTTGCCACCCAAGACCCTTCCTGGAATTACTTTCCCTTTACTCCTACATTTTGGATGATTTCTCCTCTGCAGCTCTAATTGTGTTCCTCTCTCATTCCTGAGTTATGGTGATTCTCCTTTCCTTCTCCTGTGTCTTAGCCTAGCAATTCTAAGGGTCCTGACCGCCTCCCTTTGTCTAGCCATTGGCTGAATGGCAATTCTTTAGTGCCAATCAAATCTAGCTGGGGGCAGGCTTCCTTTAGCCTGCTTGTAGGACAGTGCAAGCAGGTTTGTTTGTTTGTTTGTCTTTTTTTTTTTTTTTGGATAGCACAATAAGCAAGAGAACTCCATCAGCCTCAGGTAACTGTGGACTCATAAAATGAAATGGGTAATGTTCCTTCTTTTTCTTTTTTGTGAAATAATTTGAGAAATATTGATATTAATGGTAGAATTATGTACTTAAACCACATGACCTAGGTCTTTATTCGAGGAGGGGGAGCTTTTAATGACTCCTTCTATTTTACTAGGGTTATAGTTATGTTAAATTACTTATTTAATCTTGATTGAATTTTTGTAAGTGGTACCTATTGAGAAAATTATCCATTTTGGTTTTGGTTTTCCAGTTTGGTGAAGTACTGTTTTTAAAGTATGTCCTTATGATTCTCCAGGTTTCCTCAATGTCTGTTGTGTCCCCATTTTCATTTTTGTTCATTCGGATTGTCTATCTTGTTGATTTTCTCAAAGAAACAACTCATTGTTTCATTGATTGTTTAACATGTTCTCTTTGTTCTCTGGGGTGTGCTTAGTTCTTCTTTTTTTTTTTTTCCTAGAGCTTCCAGGCGTGCTCTTAAGTTGCCAGTATGAGATCTCCCCAATATTTTTATGTAGGCATTTAGTGCTATGCCCTTTCCTCTTAGCGCTGCTTTTGTTGTATCCCACAAGTGTGGCTATGCTGTGGACTCATTTTCATCCAGTTCTAGGAAATCTTTCATCTCTGTTCTTTATTTTTGTGTTTACCCACTTTTCATTCAGTAGAGAGTCGTTCAGTTTCCACGAATTTGTAAGCTTTCTATTTTTCTTGTTATCATTAATATCCAGCTTTAATCCACCATATATTACAGGACGCAGGTAGTTATTTTGGCTTTCTTATATCTGTTGAGACTTGTTTTATCATCATTGTTTTGTGGCTAATTTTGAAGACAGTTCAACGGGGTGCTGAGAAGTTATATTCTTTTGTACTTGGATAAACTGTTCTTTAGAAATCAGTTAGGTCTACTTTGTTTATAATGTTTTTTAGTTCCAGTATTTTTTTGTTTATTTTTTTGTCTGGATGACATTCGATTACTGAAAGTGGGGGATTGAAATGTCACTCTGTGACTCTGTGAGAATTGATACATGGTTTAAAATATAGTGGTTTTTCTTTTACAAAAGTAAGAGCTCTTGTGTTTGCAACATAGATGTTAAGAATTAAAATGTCATATTGGGAGACTTTTATTTTGTTGTAGTATGTAGTGCCCTTCCCCATCACTTTATCACTTTCATTAGATTATATATATATATATATATATATATATATATATAATAACCTTCTGAGGTTGCAGTTTTCCTTTAGTACCTTCTGTAGGGCTCAGTTTATGAATAGATTTTTTAAATTTGAGTTTATCATAGAGTATCATGCTTTCTTCATCTATGGTGATTAAACTTTTTGTTGAGAATTGCAGTTTTAAAGTCTGCACTGGGGGTTGGGGATTTAGCTCAGTGGCACGGCGCTTGCCTAGGAAGCGCAAGGCCCTGGGTTCGGTCCCCAGCTCCAAAAAAAAAAAAAAAAAAAAAAAAAAAAAAAAAAAAAAAAAAAAAAAAATAAAGTCTGCACTGCATCTGTCTAGAACCTAACCTTGTGGTTTTTTTTAAGTGTCTTCATGAGAAGTCAGGTGTAATTCTAATAGGTCTGCCTTTATATGATATTTGGTTCCTTTCTCTTGCAGCTTCTAATATCTTTCTGTTCATTCAGAGTGTTTAGTGTTGTGATTTTTAGGGGCTCTCTTTTGTGGTCCAATTTATTTGGTGTTCTATATGCTTCTTTTATTTTTATAGGCATCTCCTTCTTTATGCTAGGAAAATTTTCTTCTATGATTTTATTGAAAATATTTTCTGGGCCTTTCAGCTAGGATTATTCTTCTTCCTCTATTTCTATCATTCTTAGGTTTGTTCTTTTCATGGTGCCCCAGATTTCCTGAATGATTCATGTCAGGATGTTCTTAGATTTAAATTTTTCTTTGCCTATTGTGTTTATTTCTTCTATTGCATTTTCAGAGGCTAGAATCTTTCTTCCATTTTGTATGTTATGTTGATGAAGATTGCCTATTAGTTACTGTTCAAATTGCTAAACTTTTCATTTTCTGAATTACCTCAGTTTGTGTTTTCTTTATTGCTTTACTTCCATTTTTAGGTATTGAATACTTTTATTTACTTAAAGTGCTTGTTTGTATTTTCTTGGTTTTCTTTAGATTTACTCATTTCCTTCAATTGTTTGTGCTTTTCTGGATTTCTCTAAGAGATTTATTATTTTCTCCCAATTATTTGCTTGCTTTGTCCTGAATTTCTATACAGGATTTATTCATTTCTTTTTTAAGGGCACTTCTTCATATTTTTAAGGTCTTTTCTTGTGCTTCGGCTGTTTTGGAATACTCAGATCCTGTTGTCGGAGACTTGCTGGGCTCTAGTTGAAACATATTGTCTTGGCTGTTGTTGTTTTTGCTCTTATGCTGGTATCTAGGATCTGATTTTGGAATTATAGTTCTAGATGTTGATTTCTGGGTTTGGGTTTGTTGGGTGGGTGTTTTATGTTTTGGTTTCTGTTTCCTTTCTGGAATTTTAGTAGTGTGATGACTGTAGGTTGCCAGTTTTACTGGTCTGCTTAGCTGGTATGTACTTGTAATACCTACTGATATTGGAGGCTGGAATGCAGCAAGAGTAGTTGGTGGAAAGGGAGGTTAGACAGGGCTGGTTTGTGGGACCTATAGGAGATGTGAGCAGGGATGAAGGGAGGCAACACATAGAGAGCTCTACACTGGTTTCTTTCAAAATAATTTGATATTCTCTATTTTCCAGATAGAAAAATTGACATCTGATGAAGTCATCCAAAATAAAGAAAATTAGAATGAGTTGTGTCATTTTTGCACATTCCTAAAATTCCTAAAATTAGATGATTTATCAGTGAAAATAGAGAAAGAGAGTTGAGTTATGAGTTCCATGAATTTCTCTTAAGGAAACTCAGCCTAAACTAGTTATTGATTAGAAATTTAGTTATGTTAAAAATACTAGAAATATTTTACCAAAATTTAAGATGTATTAGAGTTAACCTTATTAAACAAACTAGGTCCAGGGAAAGATGAACATTTATCAGTTGTCAATAATAAGCAATTACATTATCGAGACAAATTTCCTCAAATCTCAATGACCATGGGTCCTGAACTCAAGCAGAAAGTTAAGGAAGTTACTTATTTTCATGCCTCCTATGATACATACATAAATACATGGAATGGATTCATAGGTTTTTCTAACTTGATCAAAGACAATTTGTTTAACTTTTCAAAAATAAAGAAATTTAACAAAGTATTAAGTTATTCATCAAATAGATGTTACAGACGATCCATGCTTCAGCTAAGTGGATTAGAAATGATGAACAGCTTTTTGTTTCTGAGAATCACCGTTGTCTGGTCTCTCAATTCAATTCTCAGTAAATGTAATCTCTTTACTCTGATTTCTGACCAGTTGCTTTATACTTTCCCAGTTTCAGTTCAAGTGACTCACAGAGAAATTTAACCAGACTTTCATTTTCTTCAATTTAAGAGCAAGGGAAACAAATAAAAAAAAAGATCTGATATTGTTTGAGTTTATTTTTTGACCTCTAATAAATTCTACACTAGCCAACATTTCAAGCTAGCAG